>NC_022022.1:23370437-23404401 GCF_000317375.1 Microtus ochrogaster | reverse complement strand
AAAGAGGTCTGGTGCCCTCTTCTGGCCTGCAGTCATGCACACAGACAGAATATTGTGTATATAATAAATAAATAAATATAAAAAAAGAATAATCTTAAGAGCATCCAATCCATGCCAAGCACTGGGCTAGCCCGGGGGAGTACTGGAGTGCACAACATGGGCCCCACTCCATAGCTGCATGGAGCTTACATTTAAACAAACAGAATTTTGATTAAACTACAGGCGTCTAAAAATGGTACGTGCTATAAGACAATGCCAAAGTGTGATGCAATACACCACGGCAAGAGCAGGGGAAAGGAGATAGATATTCAAGCCCCTTCCCCTTAACCATTCAAGGTATATATACACCTATAAAGCTGATTTGTTCACTCTTTCATTCACACATACTGTGTGCCAAGCCAGGAGAGAGGCGTCGAGTCCGCACTTGGGGCGAACTCCGCAGTGGGTCACAATATTGAGATCATGCTTCTGCTGGAGCAGGCCTGGGCGGAGCTGGGTCTCTCGGCCGCCGGGAGGGGGCGGCCGCAGCGCGCCCGGCACAGCTCCCCGCACAAGTAGCTCTCCTACCTCTTTATATGCACTTCCAAAAAAAAAAAAAAAAAAACCTTCGCAAGTCACAGAAACAATTCAGAATTCAACTGAAAAAATACAGAGTGAACCATATGGCCTGGGTGGCTCGAGTCGGCTGCATTTTCCTCCAGACAAAGAGGGGATTGAGAGTTGAAGGAAAGGAGAAAAAACCCAACTTTCCGGCTGATGAAGCTGTTGTCTGGAGGCAATGATCCCAAATCTGAAGGCTTTATTCCGGCTCCGACGGAGACGTGATATGTCATATGATTAGCATCTCTCATATTTACAAGAGAGGTATGGGCTGCCAGTCTTGAGAAAAAGGCGAGAGAAAGAAGGGGCATATGCTGAAATGGATTTAGCATTTGAAAGAGAGAAAGGAGATCGGATAAATACACTTAAACGAGGATTTAGTTTTACTCCTGTTGAGTTCTAATGGATTGTTGATTGAGATTTTAGGGGCCTGGAACCGAGGTGTCAGCAGTAATTTAAAGGAGGTATTCAGTCCGCCAGCGCCTCTTTTCTCCATCTCGCCCGCGCGCCCCTCCCACCCCTCACTCATTCACGCCTAGGAGCCGTGCGAGGCGGAGAAGGCTTTTACAACACAACCCCGGGCCTTCCTCCAGCGCCCAGCGGCGGGGGACGGGGCTGTGACAGCCCGGGGCGGTGGGGGCTGGTGCGACCTTCGGGCCACACCTGAGTCTCGACAGCTCGCGACGGCAGCCGGAGCGCTGGGCTGGCAGCGAGGTCGCGGCTCCCCCTGGCGGGACTTGGCAGTACGACTCCTCCCGGGGCCTGGGAAAAACCCCGCGGTCAGCATCCACCAGCCCCACAGGGACCGAGGCGACGCCTCCCTCCCCCGACGCCCTTCCCGAGTCTCCACGGGTGAAGATGCGCGGTACTCAGGCTGCGGTTTCACACGGCGAAAATAACGAGATAGACTTACCAACACTTCCCCTCGGGGTTCTGATGGCAGCCAAGCTTGAGAACAAAGGCACGTGGCCCTCAAGACTGTTCTGAGAAATTCGCAGTTTAACCAAAGGCCATGAGGCCCAACAGGCTGAAAGGATTTCGATTCCAGACAGTGAACAGGGCTTAGTTGTGCTGCTCAGAGAATCCATACGGTGTGTGCGCAGATAAACAAATGTTGTCCTTGCGACTCTCCAGACTGCTGGTTTCTTCTCTCTCTCTCTCTCTCTCTCTCTCTCTCTCTCTCTCTCTCTCTCTCTCTCTCTCTCTCACACACACACACACACACACACACACACACACACACACACACAGACACACACACCAATGAGGCTTTATTAGCAAATGATAATTGCTAAGAGTAGTGATATACATGTAGAGTTCCCTTCATCAGGCTTGGTGCCAATCTCCCTTACATGGAGCCATTTCACTGGCGCCTAACTGTTCATTTCTTTTTAGAGATCATGCCTATAAAGTGTCAGTGACATGGCTGGAGAGATGGCTTGCTAGTTAAGAGCAACTGGCCACTGCTCTTGCACTCAAGTCTCCAAGCCCATGACTGCTTACCACTCCACTCCTGGAGGCAGCCACAAACACAATGAAGCTTGTGCCCACACAGACACAGATACATATACAATGATAAATATAAGTCGTAAATGAATAAAAATGTTGCAATTGACAGCTCCTGGAGAGGGCAAGTTAGTTTTCTTTAGTGTGGTCCCTGGTAAGTCAACCATTTTCTTCTTATGAGGGTTGTTAGAGTCTGTTTACTCTAGAAGAGAAAGACTAATTTCACGATGGCAACATTGTGTAGGGAAAAAAATCAAGGGAAAAAAAATGAAAAGATAGTTTCTAAGTCTGTGGTAAAAGCCTACCAAGACACTTTGTAGGCACAAAATAAACTAGAAACTCAAACAAAACTCTATGCCAATATTAACTAAGTCTGAACGCATTGATTGTTGCAAATAGAACACAGTTTCTTCAAGTTCCCCTCCAGGGGAGAATCTAGTTCACCACAAAAAAGAGGGTGGGGGATACAGTTTTGCTGCTTTTGTGAATCTTAAATTCTATTCTTGGCAAATCCTCCAAGTCATTTGAGTTCTATTGGACGAATGTGTTCTCCGGAGCTGAGCATTGCGAGGCTTGAAGACACTGCTTTAGGGGGAAGGGCATTCTTTAAGATAAATATCTAGCCGCCCCCAAAGAACTGCACAGTTTTGGCTTCTCCTCTGGCTTCCTTTGGCTCCAGCTATCTCAGGACACTGTTCCTGGTGACACTTTTCTCCATGCTGTTACTCGGACAGAGATCATTTACTCACAAGAGACTTGTTAAGAAAGGGTTCTTCATTAAGGTAACAGCCTTGCCTTCCCCAGCGTGATTTTTCCCTTCTTTATGAAGTGGGTCACAGAAATACACACAAGTACTCTACTAGACTCCGTCTCAAGCATCAGGCCAAAGAGGTACAGCTGGACAGCAACTTCAGCCACAGTTCACTGACAGCTGGAACTTCTCTCGAATTTCGTATTTAAGAAGAAAAGTCTGTCTCTACCAAGCAGTTATGTCTCTTTAATCATCAACGATTTGGTCAGAGTGGGAGCACCAAGTCAGAGTTCATGGCAGCCTGTGGACATGGTGACCTTCCCTCTTCTGCCATTTTGTCATTGGATAATATTAATTGGACAATGCATTTCCCCGTCCCACCAAGACAGTGTTTTCTCTGTGTAGTCCTGGAACTCCCTCTGTAGAACAGGCTGACCTTGAACTCATAGAGATCTGCTCGCTTCTGTCTTCTGACTTCTGGGATTAAAGGTGATTACCATCACACGCTGCTTATTTGTTTGTTTTCTGACTCTTTTTTTAGGTTAATTTCTAACACATACCTACTCAAAAATTTTAAGGTCAGAGAAACTCCTAGCAAGAAAGCAGACGCAGTGATGCAGGAACTTCTATAAGAAAGCAGACACACAGTGAGCCAGAACTGCACCAGATAGGACTCTGCAGATGACTCCCTCACGTAGATCCCAAAGAGGACATTACTGCCAGTATCTGCTGCGGAATAATCCTACACACTGTGAAAACGTGTTGCTCTCATTGCTAATAAAAAACTAATTGGCTGATAGAAAGGTAGGATTTTCGGGACAGAGAGAATGCTGGGAAGAAGGGCGGAGTCTGAGGAGTCTCCAGGCAGACCCAAAGGGAGCAGGACAGGTACAAAATGAGGTAGCAGGCCATGAGCCACGGGGCAGCACATAGATGAACAGAAATGGACTGATCTAAATTGTAAGAGCTGGCTGGAGACAAGCCTTAGCTATTGGCTGGGCATTTATAATTAATAGTAAGTTTCTGTGTGGTTTTTTTGGGAGTGGCTTCGGAGACAGAAAAACTCTGTCAATTACTATTTTTACATGAGGATGTCTTTGCTGAAGAGTGACTGTCTAATAAGGGCCAACATCCCTGTGACAGCTGTAGTCTGTTATAATGGTATTCAGGCCTGAAACTCCATCATTCCCGTCTCCTGAGCAGAACTGCTATGATTCCAGTGCCTACCAGAGTGCTTCCCTTGATCCCATTGAAAACTCCCAGCTCTGGGACTCCGGTACCTCCTGCCTTAGCTTTATTAATTTGTGTTGCTTCACTGTCCTGGCTGGGTTTTGGTTCTCACGTTATCTTCATAATTGGTTCTTCAGATTCTCCTATTGACTTTCTTAGATTGAGCTGTGCGTTCCTCATCAGAACCTGATTCATGGGCTTGATTTGAATTGGGTGGTTTTACTTGATTTGGATCTAAATTGTTTACTGGAGTTTAGTTTGAAGAGCACCTGTCTTGCGTAATGAACACAAACATGCTATTTCTCATTCAGACTTGTATTACCAAGTAAAGGCAGCCATGGCCTGACGGTGAAGCCCGTGGATAACCTCATTTTCTACACCAACACGTGCAGCCCAAATCGTGTTTGCAGTCAACTTTCAGTATCTTCCTCTTGACTTGATACCTTTAGTCCTAGCACTTGGGGGACAAGGCAGATGGATCTCTATGAGTTTAAGAGCAGCCAAGACCATATAATGAGATTCTGTCTCAAAAACAAGGCAACAAAATATATAGTAATGAAGAAAGTGGTATTTTTAAAGCAAACAGGCTGTCTGGTCACTCTACATTTTTTTCTGCAAAGCTAATTGAACCCAAAGCCTTGCACATGAGGCCAAGTGCTCTACTCCAGAACTGCATCCCCAGCCCTGTTCTTAATTCTTTTTTAAAAAGATTTATTTTCTTATTATGTTTACAGTGTTCTGCCTGCATGTATGCCCACACACTAGAAGAGGGCACCAGCTCTCATTACAGATGGTTGTGAGCCACCATGTGGGAGCTGAGAATTGAACTCAGTCAGTGCTCTTCATCTCTGAACCATCTCTCCAGCCCTGTTCTTCTTTTTTTTTTTGGTTTTTTTGAGACAGGGTTTCTCTGTGGTTTTGGAGCCTGTCCTGGAACTAGCTCTTGTAGACCAGGCTGGTCTCGAACTCACAGAGATCCGCCTGCCTCTGCCTCCCGAGTGCTGGGATTAAAGGCGTGCGCCACCACCGCCCGGCCTCCTGTTCTTAATTCTTGTATCACTTGGTGGATAGCATTTACTGTTCACCTATCATGCTAGTGCCAGTACCAAATTACAGATGCAAAACACAGTCTAAAGAGTCATTGGCACTAAAGCTGTATTGTTCCTTCACCAACACACAGCCTGTTTTATCCTTGGTACCTCGTTCAGTTAGTTTGCTTCTTCCACAGCTATGGCACGTAACAGCAAGTACCATCTCAGACAAGGGTGCTCAGATCATCAAATTCTCCCTGACCTGCTTGCTGTTTATTACATTTTTGCTATGCCCTGATTCTGTATCTATTTAATGGCACCATGTTGCCCAAGAATGTTATCATCATCCAGTCAAAATACCATATATCTCCTAGGTCCTATAATACCTAAAAGGAGCCACAAGGACAATAAAAGATGCCATTTGATTTCTACTTGATCTCTCTTGTGTGTGTCTCTCTCATTCTCACATACACAGAGCAATTTTTTAAAATGAATTAATTTTACAGTACATGAGTGTTTGCTTGCATGTGTGTCTGTGCACTATGTGCATGTGACCACAAAGACCAGAAGAGGGAGTCAGAAGCCTTGGAACTGGAGTTATAGAAGGTTGTGAGCTGCCATGTGGGTACTGGAAATTGATCCTGGGTCCTCTGGAAAAGAAACCAGTTCTCTTCTGAGTCATCTTTCCAGTCCTCAGCAGTATATATTAAAGAATGGGAAAGAAGAAAAAGAGGAGGAGGAGGAGGAGGAGGAGGAGAAGAAGAAGGGCATAATCCCAGAGGGAACAGAGCCCAGAATCTGTGCTTCTAGAATGCTTGGAAGTCTCTCTGTAAGGGAGAGTATACCTTGCCCCAGGCACGCTGAGGTTAGAGTAGCAAGTAACCAGTCCCTCATCCATAAAACAGACTGCCATGGAAACTTGAACTACACTATTCTGTTGCTCACTTCCTAATTTTTACGCACGTGGAACACACAATCACACACACTTATTTATCCCCACTCAGATTTCTCTAATTAAAGAGCAGAAAATTAAGGAAAACCAATAACTTCAGAGACTAACAGAAAAGGTTTAGATTTTAATTGACACAACTAGTGTTTCTGGGTAGAAAGAATGGAGGATTAGGGAGCAGTGGGCACTATTTTTCCTTGACTGTATAATCAAGTCATATTAATATAACTTGGCCCAAACTTACTTTCTGCTCATGAGTAATAACGAGGCAGGCATTTCAAATCAGTGCTGAGTTAATGTTTTTAGAGCAATTATTTAATTTTCAAAGCCCAATTATCTGTCAAGTAAATCACCAATTTCCAGTTCATTCTTATTTAATATAAAAAAAATCTAATTAGTATAAAGCTACTTCACAGCTGCCTTCAAATTAAACTGTAGTTGAGAGCACGCAGCCTTGAGGGCTTGCCTTGGCATATTCAAACCAAACATGTTTGCTCAAACGTAAAAGAATAATGCCAAAAGTTATGTTTTATGTTGCTGTTTAAAACTGTGCTTTGTAACTTTAGAATTTAATTTCTAATATATGCTTCCAAACACAGGATTGGCTGCAGAGAGAATCATAAAACAAACATGTCGTCTTTAAACCACTTGATTATCAAATCTTGAGAATTGTAAGAATAACCAGCTCGGCTACTAATACACTCCAGTTAGCCCCTCTTCCTTGCTTTAAGTAGCATGCTGAATTACAGCGTTGCAGACTTCCCTTCCTTCTAGTGTATTTTCTCCATTGGTTTTTGTTTGTATACAAAATAAAGGGCTTTTTAATGAAATCCTCATGTATACTTATCACTGAGCTTCACCCATATCCACTCACCCATCAACCCTTTTCTTCTGTGGGCCCTTTCTCCCCAAATTGTCTCCCTTGGCCTTCCATATCGATAGGTAGAGATCTGCCTCAAAATAAAGCACATAATATCTTATAATTGTACTATTTGGCTTTCTCCCATTACCCTCTTGTTTTCCTCCTTTCTACCCTTAAACACCTTCTGCTACATAGTTCTACAGAGTCCACCTTCAACTCTCATGTCATTTATTTTAAAAATCCAAATTCTGCTATAGTAGAAAAATGCTTGTCTTTCTGGATCTAGCTTGTTGCATTTAACATGACGATCTCCAGTCCTCTTCGTTTACTGGGAATGTCCTAATTTTGTTCTTTCTTTCCTGATGAATGAAATAACATTATGTTTGTGCACGTGTGTGCATTTCTTTATCCAGTGATTGGATCTAAACTGACTCTCCAGGTTTATTCCTAGAAATCTGATGCTTTTAAAAACATTTTGTGTGTATGAGTGCTTTGCCTGCATGTATGTCTGTGCACCGCGTGCATGCCTAGTGCCTGAGGAAGTGGTGAGCCTCCTTGGGGGTGTTGGGACCAGACTCTGAGTCCTTTGAAAGAACAGCAAGTGATCTTAACCACTGAGCCAACTCTTCAGCCAGATACCTTGTGGTTTTTGAAGCTATTGTGAATGGGATTTAAAAGAACAAAAACAAAAAACCCTGGAACTTCTTAGAAAGCTTTCTCACTGATATAAAGAAAATTTACTAAGTTTTTAATGTTGATTTGTATTCTGCTCCTTTGCTGAAAGCGTTTATCAGATCTAAGTTTTCTGGGAGTCTTTGGGTATTTTAAGTATTATCTGCAAAAGGGATAATTTGGTTTTTTTATGATTTTCATCTCTTCTGTGTCTTTTTATTGGGTTATTGTTGTAACTAAAATTTCAAGCATTATAACAGATTAAAGTGCAAAAATAAGGCTGGATTAGTGGCGCACACCTTTAATCCCAACACTTGGGAGGCAGAGGCAGGTGGATCTCCAAGTTCAAGGCCAGCCAGGTTACACAGGGAGTTCCAGGACACCCAAGACTATACAGAGAAACCATGTCTCAAAACAAAACAAAAACCAACACCCCTTTGTCTCTATTGAGATGATCACGTGGTTCCTGCCTGTGAGTTTGTCTTACATGGACTAATTTGTGTGTTGAATCATCCTTGGATTGATGAGAATGGGAACTGAAGTTGAATATTACTTACCTGGACAGACTTGTCTTTTATAACTAGGAGTGGTTGTTACGTTTGTGAACTTGAGTACACCATTATCATATCTTCAGGATGAACTGCTCCTGTCAGTAACACGCAAAGACATTCTTTTATGGTTTTGCCTGAGGTCACCTCACCAGAGTTAGTCATAACTTTGGTGCACCAACTCCCATCATTTGGTGCGCTCTCAGCATATCTGCCAGAGAGATGCTTTTCTTTTCTTTCTTATTTTACTTAATTTTTCTCATTTTATATACCAACCCCAGTTCCCCCTCCTCCCTTTCTCCTGTCCCTTACTCCCCTTTCCCCCTCTACTCGTCAGAGGGGTAAGGCCTCCTAAGAGGTGTTTTTCAGCCCAATAGTTAGGTCTTTTTAATGGCAGTTTACATTTTGCGCTACTGAGAGGGACTGACTGGTTGTTGTACTTTTGTTGTTTTCCTGTTTGCTTCAATTACTGATTGTCTTTATTGTCTGTTTCCTTAGTAGTATTAGAGTTCTCTGAGTTGAACACAATTGATTCTTCACTAATTTGGGTTTGTTTTGTTTTGTTTTTGCTCCTCTTGTTCACCTATTCCTCTCCTGAACTTTATTCTTTTCTGTACTCTCATGATTGCGATTTTCTTCCTCTGTGTGGGATTCCTTTACTATGTTCTGCAGTGCTGGCTTGGTGGTCATGTGTTTGTTTAGTCTGTGCCCATCTTGAAATGCTTGTTAATTTCTCTGTCAATTTTAGAAGATAATTTTGCTAGATATACTCAAATATCCCTTATGCATTGTAAAGACATGTGGGTAGTCTTTTACTTCACAAGTGGACAAGCACTTAAAAAGAATAACTCCTGGGTTGGAGATGGCTCAGTCGGTAAAAACACTTGCTGAGCAACCATGAAGACCAGAATTTGGGTACCACCACCTACATGACAGGTTGCGTGTGACCTCCCATGTCCGTCACTCCAGAACTGAGAGAGACCAAGAATAGTAGGAGAATTAAAGGGGCTTGCTGTTTGCCAATCTAGCTGTAGGTTCAGGGGAAGCTTATTTCAAGGGAATAATGTAGGGTGACAGCAGACACATGTGCACACATACGCGAGAGCAGGGGTACACACCCCCACACACAAATGAAAAAGAGCAGCTGTTGCTCTACCACAAGTGTGGATGGATTTACTTTTCCTTTCACATAAGAGTTTCACAGGGACAGTTATTTTTTAATATAAACAAACCAGTTACCATTTTTATTACATTAATTTATTTAGTATCTGTGTAAGGGTGGGCCCTGTGGGTCACGGCACATGTGTGGTCAGGGGACAGCCTGCAGGAGTCAGCTCTCCCTGCCGTGTACCAAGTAGGAGATCCAGGACTGACCTCAGCTTGTGAAGCTGGGTGCACAGTGCTTCTACCCACTGCACCATCCTGCTGGCCCTAGACTAGTAAGTTTTTATTATAAGGAAATTTAAGAAATTCAAGGAAACATTTTTCTGTATTCTAAATTCTAAAATAATTCTTAAATAAATACTGAATGACTCAGGCCAATCACTAAAATAAACACAATGATATCAATTATGATCAAGACTTTGCCATTTTTTCCATCTGGATATCAATATATTCCTTTATAAACAATGTCAAGAATCATGTGGACTCAAGTGGTTTGATACTTATATGTATATATTTATAGAGCGACTATAAATATAGAAAGACTAAAGCAATTTGTTAATGATTAGTGAATAGTGAATTTCTAAGTAATTTTCTTTTCTTTCACATAGCTTCTGTATTTTGCATATTTTTCTGTAAGGAGAATATGTTAGCTTTAAAATAAAAAGGGTTTTATCCATTTATTCTACATATATACCAGTAAGTACTGTGCCAATAAACACACAAGGGGAGACTTGAAGAGCACTAACGGTGGCCCATCCTGTCCATCCCCCTGGAGAAGTATCTATGCAGTATAGTGCTGTGCCCACCTTCTCTGTTGCATGTTTTTTTTAAAGTTTTTATTGCGAATTGTTTGTTTTTAAGTGGTGGAACAAGTCATGTATTTCAAGTTCAGAAGAGTCTGCTAGTGGTCTGGACTGGAGCTGTCGGCACATGAACTTTAGACACTATTGTACATTGTTTATGCATACTGATATTCTCAGGAATGGTTTTCTGACCTTTTTAAAATTGGTTTCTTTCACAAACAAGACATCTGCCTGTCACACAAACATCTGCCTGTCTTAATATAAAATGCAGCCCTTTTTAAAGAACAAATTCTTACATACACTTATTCAGCATGGTGTTTAAATAATGCAACTTTTTTGTATCAGAGGCTTTACAGTAAAGAAAAATATTAAAAATATACAGTATAAAACAATTCTGAATTTACAAAACCAATACTCCTGGCCATGTTTTTTGTTGTTGTGGGTTTTGTTAATGAGATTTATCCTTAGATTTTTCTTTTTCCTTTTTCTTCTGTTTTTCTTCTGCTTGTTTTTCAAAATAATCTTTAAGAAGACGGTCCAGCTGTGGCTCACACTGGCTCGCATGTTGCAATCCATCTTCCCTTCCTGAAGAGACACAGAACATAAGAACTGTTCTTTACAGGGGCTTCCATGTTATTGTCCCCTCAGGCATCTCCCAAGGGACATGGGCCCCAGCTTTTCCTCATAAACCACCCAGGAATTAAGCCCACAAAGTCAGTTTTGATTAAAAATGCTTGAAATAGTACATTTTTATTTTACCTTCACAGTGTTGGATCACACGCCCCCATAGGTGATTTTTCCTCAAACAGGATAAGCTTCCCACAATCAACAAATGCCTTCTTCCTCTGGTCAATGCAACATTCATTCGCTTTTCTGAATCGATGAACCCTACTTGTCTCGTCCTCACGCAGGACAGAATAATGATCTCCTTCTCAGCGCCCTGAAAGGCATCCACTGTGGACACCTGCACAGCTTTAACATTGGGATGGCCGATGTCCACAGCACTCAGTAAATGGCAAATCTGCAGAGAAAGGAGCAGACTCATAAAGTACAGAGATTATGAAGAACCTAGTCCCCAAACTGGTCAACACAATCATTTGAAGCAAACTAATTCAGGAACATCTTTCTTATAACTCATGAGGATTTAGGTTAAAAGCCTCTAAAATTAAAAATGACATTATTTTTATTTATGAAGCATAACTGAGTGATGATTAACCTATTGCATGGATTTTATTTGCATATGATAATTTGAACTGATAAGAAGCTGATAATGAAAAAGAAAAATACTAAGAGAAAGAAGATTATAAAAATCTACTTAGAAGTAACTAGCTCTTTTGTACATCCTTAATTTACTGATGAAATATAATAATGCAAGAACATTTTGAAAAACAGAGTCTCAATTCCATCTGTCCCCAGACACAAAGCATACACCACATTTCTTCCTCTAATCTGTTTATTTGCATTTTGTCCCAACAGCTGTAAAGTGAATTTAATTAAACCTTGTTAGGTTTACATTGAGTTATGCAGAAAAAATCCAGGCCAGGAAAATACATCAGAATGTCCTTTTGTAAGTATACACATGACAGTCCCAAAGGTCTCAGGGACCAAAGTGAACTACTGCAAACGTAAAACCAAATATTATAGAATATGATGCTTAACATGTGACAAATATCACCCTCTGCAGCACATACCTTGTACATTTGTGATTTGTATAATGTTATCACCCCAATCATTGAGCCCGGTATTCCACTCACAATCAGTGATTGGATTAACTTGAGTGTAAAAGCAGCTTCTGCCACATTTTGAAAGCTGTTTTCTCTTTCAACCTGGAGTAAGAAACAGATCTCAAATTATCTTCCCAGAAAGGCCACAGGAAGACTCAGTGAAACCAGGCAAACAACAACAATAAAATTAAACCAGAAATTAAGTAGTGATTCCCATCAACACTGATGTCATTCACCTGCTCTGCTCCAGTAACATTATAGAAACACAGCGTGGGCAGCCACTCCAGTACAGGGCTCCTCTCTGTCTCTGAAATGCCATTCATGAGGTTTCCTTCATAAAACAGATCGTTAGCTATGGCACTGATGACAGGGTGACAGCGGTATTGGGTTCTCAGCAGAATGGGTTTGTGACCCTAAGAAATTTAGATGGGGGAAAACAAAAATTAAAAGACAGTATTTTCTTTTCTCTAGAGAAAGAGAAATCATATTTAGAAGTTTTTAATGTTACATCATGTTCTTAGATAAATTACAACAATGAGAGAACAGACTACAGATAAAATATTTTAAAACAAATTATAAAGTAAGTTCACAGACTATAAAACCAAAAATGCAGAGTAAACCAACATTGTGCTTTTATAATCTCCTGGAGTTTGGTCTAGTAGTTAAGGTCTTCTAACATTAGGCAGGCCTAGTATACACGCCTGTGATCTCAGCTCTAGAGAGGCTAAGGCAAGCAGATCACAAGTGCAAGCTCTATCTGGACTAAACAAGGAGTTCTAAGCCAACTTAGACACTGTCTCAAAATGCCAAGTGAAAAGAGGGCTGTGGTGTTTGCCCAAGGCAACAGTGTTGCCTACTATCCACCAGGCCCTAGGTCAACACCTGCTACCACAGCTACCACAGATAGTTACTGACAGTTTGTTCACTTTCTTCCTTGGTACAGCCACTGCTTCATCAGAATATGGAAAGCAGCTCCAGCTCTCACTACTGTGCCCTTGCATCCCAGTCTCACCACTCCAGTGAGCTTCTGGAGAAAATTATCTGCAAAACTTCCTGCTGTTACTAAAACAAACCAAGCAATGCCAAGAGAAGAGAGCTGTGTCCAGGGACAGGAGCCTGAGTGCTCAGAGAACAGAAGGAAGCCTTCTCAGAAACAAGACCAGAGGTTACCAGGTACAAGGCTAAGGCAGGGAGAGGGGAGGAAGGGGGAGGGAGGGGGGAATTGGAAGTTGTTATTTAGAAGGGACAAAGTTGCCATTCGGGATGATTTAAAACAAAACAGTGCGGGCTGATGAGATGGCTCAGTGGGTAAATGGCATTTGTTATCAAGCCTAATGACCTGAACAGAGAACCACTCCTATAGGCTATCCTCTGACCTCCACATGAGTACAGACAAAACAGACAGACACACACACTTTAAAGGAAATAAATAAAAATAACATAGTATGGCCATTAAGAGGATCAGCCCTTGCCACAAAACCTAATAACCTCAGTTTGCTCCCCACCACGACTGTAGAAGAGCAGAACACCCACAAGCTGTCTTTTGGCCTTACACATGCCCACATGTGTAACCCCACAAATACACACATGTGCTTTCATATAATTAAAACAAAAATTCGGGCTTGTCACAGTAGCACACACCTTTAATCCCAGCACTCAGGAAGCAGAAGCAGGCAGATCTCTGTGACCTGGAAGCCAGCCTGGTCTACACAGAGTTCCAGGCCAGCCAGGACTACACACAGAGAGAGACCCTGTCTCAAAACCACGTAAATAAATGAACACAGATACAAAAATTCCCAATAAAATACTTTAAAAACTTCAACCACATTAGGGCGGTCATACCACATACCAAAGCTGGTTTCATCCCATGGATGTAAGGATGAGTCAATATACACCATCAGTAAATAAAGTCATACAGTACAAATACAGACTTCAGAGCAGCAATCATACGGGCATTATGCTGGTTAGTTTTTGTCAACTTGACAAGCCACAATCATCGGGGAAGAGGAAACCTAAATTGAGAAAACTGCTCTATCAAACTGCCCATAGCACGTCTGTGGGGCATTTTCTCATTAATGACAGATGAGATGTGCCTCCCGTGTACAAGAAAGCAAGTTGAGCAACCAGTAAACAGCTTTCCTGCCTTCTCTTCAGCTCCGGTCTTCAGGTTTCTGCCTTGGATTCCTGCCCTGACTTCCCTTCATGACAGACTACAGCTGTAGACTGAATAGGTTCTTCCCTCCCAGACGGCTATCGCTGGCTCTATTTATCACAGCAATAGAAACCTAACTAGGACAGGCTCACCTCACCAGAGGCAAAGTCAGCACCTCTTGGTGCTAAAGGACGAAGAAACTGGAAAGAGAAGGGACACAATAAAGGCTACACACAACAAACCTACAACCAACTTACACCAAAGAGTGAATATTTAAATAGCTATATTACTGAAATATACTGATTCAATGCTTTCTTCATCTAAATTCCAATCATCCCTCACAGAACTAGAAAAACAAAACCCAAAACCAACTGTAAAATTCAAATGAAACTACAGAAGATCCCAGCTAGTCAAAGCAACCCTAAGCAGAAGATTGATGCTGGGAACATCACAGTCCTGACCTCAAACTGCCAGAGCCACAGTAGCAAAAACAGCCGATATTGCACAGAAACAAACAAACCCGGAAAACAGAATAGAGCACCAAGAAAGAAACCCACAAAGGTGTCTAAATGTATACTGAAAAACACGGCTTCTTCAGCCCTGGAGTAGGGGAAACATACTATCAACCGCGCAAGAATGAAACTGAAGTTGTATCTCTCAACCTGCACCAAAACCAATCCAGAACAGATCCAGGACCTTAGTAGAAAACCTGAAACTCTGCACCTACTAAGGAAGCATGGTCAGGGGCAAGGATGAAAACAACACATAAAATAATACCCAGGAGTGACAAACGGGACCGCATGAAATTAAAAAGTTTTCTACATAGCAAAGTAAACCATGACCACAGTGAAGAGTCTGGTGAATGGGAGACAATCTGCCAACTCTACACCTGACAGGGGATTAATATCCAAAACTTTCAGAGCTCTCCCAAAATACCAAAACTCAAACCTTAACCCAATCACTAAACAAGCAAACTGACTACACAGTCCTCAAGAGAAAGACACGTTACAACAAATCCATTTAAAGTGTTCAACATCCTGGGACAGTAAGATAGTTTGGCAAGTAAAGGTACTTATTGCCAAGTCAGAAGATCTGATTTTGAACAAACATAGTAGGGGATAACTTAGGTAATAAATTGTCTTGTGACCTCAGCTATACTGTGACATGTGTGCCCCCAATTTTGCCCTCCAAATAAATAAACGTAAAAAGAAAAAAAAAAGCATACATTATCCTTAGCTATTAGGGAAATGCAAATTAAAACTGCTTTGAGATTCCGTTTCACAGTCAGGATGACTATCATCAAGAAAACACATGAAGGAGACTGGAGAGGCAATGCCACGGTTAAGAGCAATCTTTAATCCCCAGCTGCCACATGGCAGCTTAACGACTTTAACTCCAGTCCCAGTGCCTTTCCTGGCCCCTGCAGGCACCGCACATACATGGTGCACAGACACACATGCAGGCAAACACTCAGTATGTATAAAAACAAGTACAATCTCAAAAACAAAACTAAAACCACTAAAGCAAACACACGGTGATAAATGCCAGTGAGCACGTGGAGGACACCCTTTGGTCGCATGTTGCAGGAGTGAAAAGAGATTTGGCAACTATCAAAATTCAGTTTGGAAGTTCCTTAATAAATAAATAAATTTAAAAATATAAATACATAGCTTGGCGGTGGTGGTACATTTCTTTAATCCCAGCACTCGGAAGGCATAGGCAGGCGGAGCTCTGTGAGTGCTGTAGGAAGTATTACAGCTTCTATTTAACCGCCTACTGGGGTGTGGCCCTTCTGTCGTTCCCCTTGCTTGGCTGCTCTTTTGGATCACGTGATTCAACCGGTCAAGCAGAGGATTCTGATTTGTGAGTTTACCCCTGAATAACTATCTATCTCTCGATTCTGAGTGAGTGTGGGATTTCTTTTAAGCATCCGACCACCATAACACATTTGAGTGAAATGTCAAGGTGAAAGGCATTTTTACATGCTAACAAAAATAAATAAAAATTTAAGTATTTACAGAAAATTCTTTTTTTTTTCTCCATTAGGGGAAAAAATTAGAACTAGGTAGTGGTTGCTGGGTACTGTGACGAAATGTCACTTCACTGGTCCTCTTCACACTCATGGATAATGGAAGGTGGCGTACACAGAGAAACACTTCTGTATTTAAAGCTATGTTAGAACAAGAGGATTCCACTGCCTATAAGATGAATACTTTTCAAAGACCTCCAACTACAAACTATTTAAGAACAAGGAAAAGGTACCATGTCCTTTACCCACGCTCACAGTATATATACAATCAATAACCTGAAGTAGTGAGGAGTACATGCCATTAAGCAAAGCCGATCAAAAAGAGTTTGTTCCAATCCATTTTCATGAACTGCATCAGAACCCTGAATTGTAGGAGGCAGCTGTTTGGGGTCTCCAACAAGAATTAACTTTTCACACTCAAACCTAAAAAGGAACAATTTAGAAAATTAATCTAAGCAAAGAGAAAAGGTATACTAACATCAGTCATTGCTCTTTCTGAAATGTGTTCTTAGAATTCAAATGTAGAAAGTGCTCTAAGAGCTAGCAAGGTTCAACAGTGCTAGCCGGCATATTAAAGGTTTGGAAATGTTACCTCACAGAATCTCGGGTTAGGCAGAGTAGAAAAGTGCTTTAAGACCTTTGATCTCTGGCATTTCATATAAAAGCTGGACAGCAGCAGTGTATAAATCCACTGGGGGCTTAGAGACAGGAGGATCTGGGGACTCACTGCCAGACCAGCTGAAATGGTGAGCCATGGCTTCAGTGAGACCCTACCTCAAAATATAAGGAGAAGACAGCTGGAAAGATGGTTCATTGAGTAGGAACACTTGTTCTTGCAGAGGACAAGGCTTGATTCCTAGCACCCACAGGGCAGCAACTGTCCACCAACTCCAGGTCACACATGTACACGGACATATGAGCAAAACACTCATACACATAAAATAGAGTAAAAAAGGAAAAGGATGTGAAGAACTACAAAGGAGTACATTAGATGTCTACTCTGGCCTCACATGTATACACATCTATCTGATACACATGGGTGAACACTGATACACACACCCATGTGGGCGGACACACTTTCACTTAACATACATTTTTTCACATAAAATATATTAGGTGTCCCTTGCTTCTACATAGAGTTAGTGTTTCACAGAACACATTTGAGAAATGGTGATCTTAAGACGCCGGAACTCTAAAGCTGTCATTGAATTCTTTGGCTTCAACTATTTTAGAAGTGAGATAAACAAGGCCTGTAGGACAAAATGTCTAAGTAAGAGCAAGACAGTGTGGGAAAGTCCTAGGTTCACAGACAAACCTGTACCCAACTCTCAACCCTATCTTTCATATCTGTGGCTCTCCTTGCTTCACGTTCTTATCTCCTGGAGGGAGAAACTCCTCACATGGCTGTTTAAAGGACCAAATGAAGGCCACAATGAACTTAGAATACAGCAGAACTGTTACTACTCTGTGCTCCACCCAGGGCCTCAGTGACCCTCCACCTGGTTGCTGGAGAGTGACCAAATCAGCCTGATTGCCCAGTGCCATTTCAGTGAAAAGCTAAATGTCCGGGAGTCTACAGAGTCCCAGGCAAGCCCTAACAGCTGGTGTCCTACCGACTGATGAACTGGGGGCTGAGCAAGTCTCCAGGTCCTACAGTGGTGGACTCTTCCTTAGAGTTGCCTTATTTTTATTCTCCATGGTACTGGGATTAAACCCAGGAATCATATTAACCATTTCACACTTCTAAATTTCTGGAGACGGGGGTGGAGCAAAGGCAAGTGGTTAAGAGCACTGGCTGCTCTTCTAGAGGTCCTGAGTTCAATTCCCAGCAGCCACATGGTGGCTCACAACCATCTCTAACGAGACCTGGTGTCTCTTCTGGTGTGCAGGCATACATGTAGGCAGAACACTGCACATATAATAATAAACATTTTTTAAAAATTCTGGGGAAAAAATTTTCATTTTCAATGTGCTTTTCTATATATTCTTTCATAAGCTTAAAAAATACTTTCAAAAGCTGAACCATCAAATCATACAAGAAAAAGGAAATCAGAGGACACTGCCCAGTAGAGTTGGGAACCACTAACCTAGCTAACAAACAGAGAAATCCTGTAATGGTCCTAGCACTAACCCTCTTATGCCTTTAAGGACTGTGTGATTCCAATGGCTAAACTATAAGTCTACAAAATTTTAATATATTTACTTCAAAAAGCTTCTCTCTATTATTTACAAAACTAATGTTAGTAACTGAATTGCTAAGAATTCTGACAAGTGTCTGTTAGGGACTGAACTCAGGAAAGGTCTGAAATAACTGACTTGTGTGTATTTTCGGAAGAGTCTTTTGGGTTACCTTGCAATAGGAAGGAGTGAGGCTGGTTCTGTCATCTGGCTGCACTCATCCAGCACAACCACAGGGAATTTAAGGTCATTCATGCATGGGAATGGGCAGGCTGCACAGGTAATGCCAACAACTCGAACCTTTATTTAAAAAAAGAAAAAAAATGTGCTTTTGAGACAAAGACTAGATAGCCCAGGCTAGCTTACAATGTACTATGTGGCCCATGCTTAGCCTCAAAACCTACCTCAGCCTCTCTCCAAAGTGTTGAGATTATGGTTGTGAGTCACCATGCCCAGACAAACAAAAAAATGTCACTAACCAATGGCTTTTAAAAGTAAATCAAGAATTTACTGGAGAACTTGAAGGTTAAGTCAGACAATTAACCAAACCTATGATTCCTGCTCATAAGAAATCAGTTGTCATTTTATTGCTACATTTTCATTACTCTCCACATACAAAGTAGGTGTTACAGAAAACAAGCTACTTCATAAGGTCATTAGCAAGAACACATTCACTCTGATATTAAACATAAGAAGCATATTAAAGCAGGAATGGTTCAGGAAGCTTCAAGGATGACGTATGTTTTCCTTTAACTTCCAGGTATGCCTGAATTAATAGAACACATATTTTATTAACACTGATCCATGTTTTCCACAAAGAACACAGAATATGTTAACAAAACCAGCCTTTGCTTAACTTCTGAACACTATAGCACTATGTTTACTTAAATAGGTAGCTGTCTAAGCAGGGCATGCCTGTAATTCCAATGCTCAGGGGGTTGAGGCAAGAGGACCAGAAGTTCAAGGGCAGACTGGGCTACACAGTGAGTCTTTGACTCAAATAAAAGAAACTTCAAATGTACTTTCTTACCCGTTAGTGTATCTGAATTATATAAACCTTAAGTATTATATCAAAACATCATTGAGTTCAAGGTACAAAGCTTGAAAGGTTAATATTAAACAATTATATAATATGCAATAGAAAAATTTATGAACTTTTAAAAATTATACATTGTTATTGATCCATTATCTGTGAGTTATACACATATATATTGTTTGAATGCTATGAATATATCCACATCCATTTCCCTTCCTATTATCTATAGTATAATGATGCCTGATAGCGAGACCAGTCCAAATAAACAGAAGATCTATTTTTAAAAAATTACTTCTTTTTAGGACTAGAACGATGGCTCAGCAGTTAAGAGCACTAGCTACTTGCTCTTCCAGAGGTCCTGAGTTCAATTCCCAACAGCCACATGGAGGCTCACAACCATCTGTAACTGTAGTCCCTTGTGATCTGAATACACATATACATATATAAATAAATCTTTAAAAAATTCATTTTTTGAGATTATAATATAATCAGATCAGCCAGGACTACACAGTAAGACCCCATAACAAAAACAAAAACAGTAACCTGGGAAGTCCTAGAATGCAAATCTAGCATGTACTGGTTATTACTTCCTACTTTGCTTTCCCTGTAAAGTTTTTGTGACACCCATCACACTTGCACTGCTCCGCACCAGAGAGGCAGGTGGAGGCTTCCTGGCCTCACTGATGTAGTCTGACACATGCCTGATAAGTTAGAGCAGACAGAATGTGGAGGACAGGACATGAGCAGAAGCTATAAAGGTCTAGCCTGCTCTCATGTGCTGCTTTAAGTATGAGGTCGTTTGCAAACTGAACAAAGAAAAAGCCTGGCTCCCAGTCTAAGCTGAGACACAGCAGCTGACATGGAGTCATAAGCTGTCCTGAGATCCTGTTGTTCAGCAGCATGATCTCAGCAACAGCTGACCAAGACAAGGTCTTGGATAGTCTGGTTTCCCAAAATCTCTTTGTAGAAATTGATCAACATCCACATGGTCCAAGAAAGCCAATGACTTTCCTTTTTCTTTACCCATTGTCCTGTTCCTCAGGTACGACTTTCATAAGATTAAGCCATTTGAATCTTTCTATTCTATTCATAAAACCCTTCACCAAGGAGATAATACTTATTACAGCCCAGGCACCTAGCACCCAATGCCTGGGAGCAAGTGGAGTGCTACTTGGATTCTTGGGCACAGACAGATCCTCAGGGACCTGGCTTTCTAGGAGTACATCAAAGACAAATTTGCACTTTGATATCTCACCCATAGTAAAATGTTGTAATAGGAGCGGTGGGGCTGCGTCCCCAGCACCCCGCTGCCCGCAAGCTTATGCCCGAAATAACAACACACAAACTGTATTCATTTAATCACTGCTTGGCCCATTTTTATCTAGCCTCTTCTAGGCTAACTCTCGCACCTGGACTAGCCCATCTCTAATAATCTGCTGTAGCCCACAAGGTGGTTTACCAGGGAGATTCTAGCCTACGTCCATCCTGGGTCGGAGCTTCATTGCGTGTGCCTCAGAGAGCAGAGCTCTCGCCTCTGCCCGCAAGAGTGGAGCATCGTGTCTCTCTGAGGTGTCTGCCCCTGAGAGCAGAGCTGTCGAGTCTGACCTCACTTCCTCTTCCTCCCAGCATTCTGTTCTGTTTACTCCTCCCACCTATGTTTTAACCTATCAGGGCAAGCAGCTTCTTTATTTAATTAACCAATGACCTTCCTCCATCAGTAAAAACTTTTTTCTTTCTCCCAGAATACAATTTTTACTGAGTTCACCGAGAACCTATTTAAAGCTTCCAATTTTTGTCTTCAGGCTTCTATGTAAAGGAAAAATAAAGAATGCTGCAGGCATGGTAAGATGTTCACCACAAACTTGAAGAATGTTTGCTGCAATCAAAAGATGCAGTAGGTAAGATATTAAGGACACAGAAGGCACACAACTTGTTGAATCTAAGATCATCCATCCCACAACTAAAGAGAATCAATCTGAGCACAACAGACAGATCAAGAAAGGAACTGACGCAATTTCACCTCACCTGCTTCAGCAGAGTTCTATTGGTCCCCAGTTTATGCTGCTCGATACTTTTTCTCACATAAACCCTTTCTATAGCAGTCAGTTCTTCCTTCATCAATGCATGGAGTTCTTTCAATTGTTCATTTTCATTTTCTGCGCCAGCATGCAAGCTGAAATTGAATAACATGAAAGAATATTCCTTGTTTATTTCATTTCCTTTTTTTAAAAAAGAGATTATTTATTTATTATGCACACAGTATTCTGCTTGCATATATGCCTGCAGGACAGAAGAGGTCATGAGATCTCATTATGGATGGTTGTGAAGCACCATGTGGTTGCTGGCAATTGAACTCAGGACCTTTGGAAGAGCAGCCACAGTTCTTAACCTCTGAGCCATCTCCCCAGTCCTTATTTCATTTCTCATCATATACTCTTATACACCACAAGGAATAAAGTGGATTAGATTTTTTATGTTTGTTTACTTGTTTTTGCTTTCCTGAGACAAGATTTCACTGTCTAGTCCTAGCTGTCCCGGGATTAGCTATGGAGATGATATTGACTTCGAATTCACAGAGAACCTCCTGTTTCTGCCTCCCAAGACCCAGAATTAAAGGCATGCACCACGACATCTACTTTGGCTTACTCTTTCTAGTTAGAATTTCTACTTAGGTTTCCTAATCTAACTAAAGCTCTCTTTCTCAAAGGCCAAATTTCAGGTTGAAAAACATTTTCATATTTCCTTTTTTAAACTTTCTTCATATTTATTCATGATTTCACATCATGCCTCCCAATCCCACCCATCTCTCTCCCCCAACACCCCAAAAATAAAATCAAATAAAGTCAAAAATAAAATTTAAGAGAAAAAGGAGGGGGAAAAAGGAAGAAGGGGAAAGGGAAATCTCATCGTGGATGCTGCAATGTGACACGGTGAGTCATGCAGTAAACCCCCTTATCCATAGATTTTTTACATGAAGGTGTTCATTGCAAAGAATCATTGGTCTGGTTCGAGGCTCCTGGGCTCTCTTGCACCATCAATGGTGAGCCCTCATGGGGACTCTTCCTGGACATCCCACTGCTGCCCTGTGCTTTGGAGATCCTGGAGCCCTGGGTCCATCCACCACCCAGCCTCTAATGCTCCACCAGATCACAGATGGGATGGATGTAGGGGTGGACCCATTTTCATACTTCTTAGAATATTCTGTAACTTTTAGGATTTAGCAGTCTCACCTGTACGGTAAGATTGGCTTGGCAATCTTCCTAACACTCCCAACTCTGACGAACTTTTCAAATCCAAGACTGAGAAGCCTTAAAGAAAATAAGACAAAAATAATTCTCCTTACTTACAAAACATCATGTAAAACAGTTTCATGTGGGTTTTTCTTATATATGTGTGTGTGTTTAAAATTTATTTTTTATTTTGTATGCACTAGTGTTTTGCCTGAATGTATATCTTTATCAGAGTGTTGTATTCTAGAGTTACAGACAGTTGTGAGCTACCATTTGGGTGCTGGGAATTGAACCTGGATCCTTTGGAATCAGTGCTCTTAACTGCTAAGCCATCTCTCCAACCCTTTGAACTTTTCTTTAAAGACAGTGTATCAGTATATAGCCCAGGCTATCCTTAAACTCTCAATGCTCAGCCTCCTGAGTGCTGGACATACAGATGTGCACAAACATGTTCAAGTATATTATTATTATTTCATAGGACTGTGTTCTAAGAGCTATAGTTTCAATATGAAATATCTAAACTCAAATAAAGTAAAGCAATGTAGTTGAAAGACCTCTCACAGAACATATTTAACTCAGGCAGTTGGAGGTTAAGTCTTTCATTACAACTGCAGAACTTAAGTCCCACCCTAACTGTGGGTGGCACCCCCTCCTTGGTCCCACATTAATTAAAAAGGAGAAAGGAAGTAAAGCCCCAGCCTCTGCCCTCCTCACACTTTGTTTCCAGTGTATGGGTGCATATGCCCAACTGCCCCATGCTTTTGCAGCCATGATTTCCCCACCAGGAGGCCCTGCACCTTGGAACTGTGGACATGATAAGCCTTTTCCTCCCTAAATCATTTTGTCAGCATATGAAGAAAAGTAACTAATAGGCCTCTGTTTAGAGAAAAGTTAGGTACTTCTCAATCCAAAATAGTTAGTGGTCATTTTTCAGTACAAGTTTGTATTAAATCTGTAATAATGAGGGGCGGTATTCCCAGAGTGATGCTACTATAGGGTAATAGGGTATTGTGTACTTTCATTTTTTCTAAAACACAAACAAATGAAAAACAAAATCCCTTTGTCTTATTCTGTCTATCACACTAGACAATGTCTGTTCCAATGCAGAAGATGCTATTTCACTGTGAAGAAATAGAGGAATCTAGCCGATGTGAAATTGAGACACTTAAGATTCACAGGTTCACATTTCTCAGGTCCTTTTCAGAGATTCAAGTTTTAAATAGTCTTCTAAAATGGCTGTGAGTGTGGTTCAGTGGAAGAACACTCACTCCGTATGCACAAAGCCTCAGGTTCTATCCCTAGTACTGTACACACCCACACACACACACACACACACACACACACACACACACACACACACACAAAGGGAGAGGGAGCGAGACAGAGGGAGCCAGAGAGTGCACAGACTTCCTGTATTTTTAGACCGGATGTTTACCTGCCCTTTTCATTCTAATCTCTCAATACATGTTTTCTAACAGTCTCATGTAAATTTTCATTTCAGGCTAAGAAATCTAAGTTTGTTCTTTCCATTGAAGTGCTAGGAAATTCCTCATTATCTTAGATTTTTAAAAAATGCTATCCTTAGTCACTCTTAGATTTCTCATGAGAGTGCACAATAGCAAAACTTTCCCGGTGGGCAATTTTATAAAATATATCAAGAAGCTTAGGATGCGTCTAATTTTTACCCCAGCTTAGGTTGCTTTCCTTAGCTTACAAGTTGGCTTGGTGGGTAAAAGCGCTTGTTGCATAAGTCACACAGGCTACATTTGATCCACAGAACCTGTGGTATGAAGAGAGAACTCACTTCTGAAAATTGTTCCCACACCTCCGTGCATGCGCTGTGGTACAGGTGTGCCCATAATCTGTCCGTCTGACTGTTGTCTGTCTCTCTCTGTCACACGTAGTTTTTTTAAAGTTATTTTAAAAACAAGAAATAGAGATAAAGACTTATGTCCAAGATTTGTGTCACAATATAATTTATATTGGTAAAATTTTGAAATTTACTGATTAAAAATCACTTGAATAATGGCATAAGCAAATCAATAAATATAATTATGAAAAGTTATTGGGCATTGTATCACATAGCTTGAAACCAAGCGCTCAAAAGACAGAGGTAGATGAATCTCTAAGTTCCAAGACAGCCAGGAAGGAAGCTCCAGTACACGTGTATGTGCACATGCATGTGTGTTGTACATGTTAGGCCACTGCTTCACTACTGAGCTACATCCCCAGTCTAAAATAATCTTTAAATGTAAAATGTTGTCTCCACATGTATGTATGCTATGGTACACACACATACACAGACAGACAGACAGACAGACAGATATTAGAGATAGAGAGGGGGGAGAGATATTTAACAAAAAGACTAGCTATATGAGTCATGGATTTATAAAATAAAAGCCGTTATTTATTATGATATTCAGATAAATACTAAAATATTGGTAAATATTCAGCATTTCCTTGGTATTTAAAAACTGTATTTATTTATTGTCTGTGTACGTGTGCATGCTCATGCTAATTTGGGCACACATGCCTACGTTCATCAGGCTTGGCAGCAAATGCCTTTACCTGTTAGCCCATCTCACCAGTCCGTCTTTGTAATTAACAAACAAACAAAAAAGTAAGACCACTTGCTATGCAAGCGTGAGTCCTGAGCTCAAATCCCTAGTACACCACATTAGAAACCAAAAACCTGACATGGTCATGCAATCACCTATAACCTCGCACTGTGGGACAGAGGCTAGATCCAGGCTCAGAAAGAGACCCTGTCTCCAAGTAATAAGGCAGAGTGATAAAGTAGGATATGGCATTCTCCTCTGAGCTCTATCCATATAAAGGTGTGCACTTGTACCACCGAGAGTAAATTAAAAATTCTTATGTAGGCCGGGCGGTGGTGGCGCACGCCTTTAATCCCAGCACTCGGGAGGCAGAGGCAGGCGGATCTCTGTGAGTTCGAGACCAGCCTGGTCTACAAGAGCTAGTTCCAGGACAGGCTCCAAAACCACAGAGAAACCCTGTCTCGAAAAACCAAAAAAAAAAAAAAAATTCTTATGTATTTACTATTATTGTTATTGCCTTCTTTGTATCCCTCTTATGAAAACAATGCTATAACTTACATTGTTCAGCTATATTAATGTGTTTATACAGGTTCATGAGTAAGAGAATGGGCTATAACTGTTGGTTTGGGGATTGGATTTTAACTTACATCTATAATAATAAACCCAACCCTCTGAATCAGAGGCAAAGGATTTTTACTTATGACAAGAAATAGCATAAGCACCATGGCGTGTACGAGTCCTTTGGTCCCCACAATCCACCAGGAGATGTAGAGCATCCTGGCAGATGCCTGCACATGCAATGGGTTCAACAGTCAGCTAAGGAGCACTGAGGTTGGACATCCACCACTCTTAGCAACAAGCAATGAGCAGTCCTCCCTTTAATTTCAAAGGGTGATATTACCTCATCAGTCCAACTTGCAACCCTGAGAAATACCTTTCAAAGGAATGCTCAAGGCTCACACCAGACGGCCTCCCCCAACAACACACTTTCAGCCCTACATGCTCTTGGCTGAACTTGCATTTTAGAGGGTTATTCTAAACTGTTTATGACAAACTGTCAGATAAATGAACAATTACTACTTAAGAAACTAGACTGTTACTACTTCATGGCTCTTGGGTCAGAAGCAATGGCCTTGCATTCTTGTCAGGCAGCAAGAATACGTATGGACATTGGGAATAATCTAAAATATCAGCTATTTAAATCCGCCTGTCATACTTACCCAAGAAGCACTCTATCAACAGCTACATTAGTGGAAGAAGAAATGAGAAGCTTCCAAGGCCTTGCGTTTCCAATGGCTTCAGCATTACACTTTTCAAACAGTTGTACAAAGAACAAAATCACCACAGCCAGCAAATAGCTTTTGCCTGCTCCAAAAACACCTAAAATATCACAAAAACTTCTATGAATGTACAAGCAATATTTTCTCTATCTTGCCCTCCTTCATTTAATTAATTTATTCAAAAACGATGTCCACTTGTACTCACAAGAGGATAAACAGATAAACATTATCATCTTCAGTAAGGTTACAGTCAACAGGATAAATAGGTAAAGATATGGTATGGTAATAGGTAACATTGCTATGGAACCAGAGAAGGAAGACTATCTTTGCCTTGGTGGTGATGGGAAGACATCCTTTAAAAAAAGAAGTCGCAGAACTAAGTCTCCCAGAATCCCACACCAATAGTCTACAAAATGTCAGCTAAGCATGTTAAAAGTATTCTTAGAAATTCTAAGTATATAGCAAACAGGCAAGAATGGAGGTTTGGGTAGGCAAAGTGATATATCACAGAGGATAAATCAAACTTGGGAGGCACAGGCAGGTGGATCTCTGTGAGTTCTAGGCCAGTCAGGCTATGTCAAACAAAGATAAATCATAAGTCTACTATGGCTAAAATTTCTGAAATTTCTCTGGAAGCTGGTAGACAGACACTGAAGGATTTTAAACAACAGGACTGACTTGTAAGAGTGTGTGTCTTAGAAACTATGTGGAAGCTGAGCAGTGGTGGCACATACCCTTAATTCTAGCACTTGGGAGGCTGACACAGGCGGTTTGAGACCAGCCTGGCCTACAAAGTGAGTTCCAGGATTGTTAGAGCTGTTACACAGAGAAACACTGTCTCAGAAAAGCATTTAAAAAAGAGAGAGAAAGAGAGAGAGAGAGAGAGAGAGAGATAGATAGATAGATAGATAGATAGATAGATAGATAGATAGATGATAGATAGAAAGAGAGAGAGAGAGAGAGAGATAGAGAGAGAGAATGGAAGGAAGGAAGAAAGGGAGGAAGGAGAAAGGGAGAGAAGAAGGAAGGAAGGAAGGAAGGAAGGAAGGAAGGAAGGAAGGAAGGAAGGAAGGAAGGAAGGAAGGAAGGAAGGAAGGAAGGAAGGAAGGCTGGCTGACTACATGGGTCAAATGTGAAAAGGTGAAACTACAAAGGAGCATCATCATAATGAATGCTAACTGTACTGAGGGCCCACATGCTGTGCACTCCTCTAAGCATTCTACTTACAGTTAATCATTTAAGCATCCAACCATATGAGGCATATGCTATTTTTAATCCACATTTCCAGGAAATCAAAGCTAAGAAGTAAGTCTCCTATTCAAAATCATACAGTCAATAAATAGTGATGGAGCCAGGATATGAAAGCAGTGTTCTAATTTAAGATTCCACATTCTTATCCACTAGAAAACTACGAAAGAGCAGGATAACCTATAAATGTCTACATTTACTATGACTATCTATTTCTTACCATGAATGATTGTGATAGGCAGGGGAGGGGTGCAGGGCTCCAGTGCGTCTTCACCACTTTCTTGAGAGGCCATCATTTGAGCTATCTGAATTAGTGCTGTAGCTTGATCCTTGTTCAACCTGTGTATATGAATCAACTCACTAGCTAACTGCAGGGTGGCTCCCAAGTTCAGGAGTTCAAATTTTGTTTTAATATTTGCAACGGCTGGTGGGATAAATTTTCTTTTACTGACATTTTTATTGCTAACTGTAGCTGGCCGAGACCTAGTAAAAAGAGAGCACATCAGAAACATGACTTTTAGAATGGGTGACTGGACTCATTCATAATTTAGCTTTAATTTTACAGATGTCAGAGAATTTCTGGAGGATAGGCTTCAATTTGGAGGGTGCAAGAGAACTAATATTTACGAAATACATACTATATTCTGGCATGAACTTAAGTAGTTTACTCATTAATTTATATACTCTTCACACCAAAAAAAATGACCCCAAGTAGAGATATTCAAATATTGAATTAATAATCTAATTAATAGACTGGTTTAGATAATTAACATAGCTTCTACTTCAGGCAAAATTACAATAGACAAATAATTTTATTGTTATGTATAAGATATAAAAATGAAGTTACGGTTCTGTGGTTAAGAGCATTGGCTGCTCTTCCAGAGGATCTGGGTTCAATTCCCAGCATCCACATGGCAGTTCACAACTGTCCAATTCTAGGGGATCTAACACCCATGACAAAATATCAATGCACATAAAATAAAACTAAATTAAAAATGTATAAAAAATTAAAATATAAAAGTGAAGCTATAATGCTTTAAAAGCAAAACAAAACAAAAACCTAGGGTATTATGACAAAGAAAAGGGTAACGCTGCAAGATAATAACAATCCAAACTGGAAGACAGTGGTAAAGCACTTGTATGGGGATGGATGCCTAGTGCAAGAAAACATTCTTTTCTCATTTTAATGCATTCACTTTCCAGTTGTTATAATTAAGTTATACATTCTTTGATTTATTAAAACAAGGTGTCATGTATCCCAGATTGACCTGAAACTCTCAATGTTGTTAAAGATAGACTAGAATTCATGATTTTCCCATCTCCACCTCTGAAATGGAAAGAGTACAATATATTACCACAGCTGCTTTATGTGGTAATAAATATGAAACCTAGGGTCTCAAGGATATGGCAAAATGAGCTGTAGCCGAGCCCCATTTCTGATTTTTTTAAAAAAAGTCTTGATATTAGAGAAATTAAAATGTGAGATACAGGTAATTAGAACAAAAATAGTATCAACATCAACACTATCAGATCGTTCTTTTGGATGCTAAGCAATATATAACATAAAGATACAGAAAGGCTGGAGAGAGGCTCGGGGTGAAGAGCACTGGCTGTTCTTCCAGAGAACCCAGGTTCCACTCCCAGCATCCACACAGCAGTACACAACTGGCTGTGTATCTAGTCCTAGGGCATCCAATAGCCTTTCTGACCCTCAGACCAGGGACACACATGGTGTACACACATGCATGTATGTAGGCAAAACACCAGATACAGCATACACAGTAAAAACCATATAGATGAATAAAATTATGCACTATAACGATCCTTTAAAAAGTTGTCCCCAAGATAAAGAGAAATAAATTTAATATGAGCCCAAACCACAATAAATAAACAGATGGAAGAGAAGTAATACATACTTTTTTTCCTTTCCTCTTACAAATTTTATTTATATATTTTTGGTGCTAGGGATCAAGGTTAGAGCCTCCCACATGCTGACAGCATTCTACCACTGAGCCACATCTGTTTTATGCTTAACTTCTAATACACGATAATCTCCTAATCTAAAAGATAATTAAAATTTTGTTGGTGAAATATATTTAATGTTGTTATTGCACTTTCAGTTACCATCTAGGCTGATTAATTTTTTTTGTCAACCTGATACAAGCTCATGTCACCTGGGATGAGGGAACCTCAGTCAAGAAAACAACTCCATCATATTGGCCCATGGGAAAACCTGTGGGGCATTTTCTTGATTAATGATTGATGAAGAAGGGTTCAGCCCACTGTAGGTTATGCTACCCTACCCCTAGGCAGGGGACTCTAAGTTTAAAAAAAAAAAAAGGCAGATTCAGCAAGCCAGTAAGCTATGTTCTTCCATGGTCTCTGTTTCAGTTCTGCCTCCAGGTTTCTGCACTGAGTTCCTGCCCTGTATTCCCTTCATGACAAACTATACACTGGGAGATAAAATTAAGCCTTTCCTCCCAAGCTGCTTCTGATGATAGTGTTTATCACAGCGACAGAAAACAACAGAAAGCAAACTAGGACACCATAATTTAAAACCAATGATCAAGGATAAAAAATGACTTACATTGCTAACAGGTATGGCATTACTGGAAGAGTCGCTGGGTTAAAGTAGTCCTGAATGTTCTGCAGTGTTGTCAGCTCTGTGCTGGCATTACAAACCAATAATGCATGGACTGTTACTACAGAGACAACGTAGAAAATGAATATTAGATGTAAATAAAACCAACACAAACAAACTGATTAAATGTCCTTACAACTCAGGTTAGCTTCTGAACTAGTCAGAAGACAAAAAATGAAATTTTCAGGCCATGCAGAGGTGTTTAAATGTCTATCTTTTACATTCTATGCTCTCCAGTCCTTTGAGTGTGAGCACTCATAAACTGCGTAACTGAAATCACACTTGGAACGATCAACAGTGTTGGTATTTAGGCATCTGTACTGGCCTGCTCTTGGGCTGCAGTCACTAAGAGCACCTTCTGTGCACACTCTTATGTTCCCTTTTAAAAGGAAGGCCTCGCCCACTTCCAATCTCTCTCTTTGTTCCTTTCTCTCTCTCTGCTTCTCTGACTGTCTCTCCCCACCCCCATCTCTCTGCCTCTCTCTCCACTTCTGTGCTTCTGTCTTCAGAAGCCGGTCCCTTTCCCCTAATAAAATCTCCTCCATGTGAGTCCTCTTGCATGGTGTCTTTTTCTCCCGTGCTGCTTTTTAAGTTACAACACACAGGAAATGAGAATCAATAGCAGCATTTCTTCTCAGTTAGCACAGCGTTTGTGCTGCAGAGATGTGCTTACGAAGTTCTCAAACTTTCGAGTATTTCTTCTTCAATCACTTATTAAAACATATAAAACTAGCCGGGCGGTGGTGGCGCACGCCTTTAATCCCAGCACTTGGGAGGCAGAGGCAGGCGGATCTCTGTGAGTTCGAGACCAGCCTGGGCTACAGAGCTACTTCCAGGACAGGCTCCAAAGCCAGAGAGAAACCCTGTCTCGAAAAAATATATATATATATATAAAACTAGAATGTGAACATTGCTAAGAAAGCATCTGCAAAAAACAAACTTGTCCACATGAAAAGTGATGAATTGTTAATTGGGCCCTTGTTAGAGTCATACTGGTTGACTATGTTTAGCCAGTTAAAAACGAATAGATCAGTTGAGTATAAAAAAGCATACCTTTAATTCCAACACACCTTTATCCCATAAGCAGGTCAATCACTGAGTTTGAGAACAGCCAGGTCTCATTAAAGAAAGAAAGAAAGAAAGAAAGAAAGAAAGAAAGAAAGAAAGAAAGAAAGAAAGAAAATAAAGGGGGAAAAAGAGCAAGTCATGCAAGCCTATCATCCTAGCACTCCAGCGGCAGGATTTCTATGAGTTCATGGCTAGCCTGGACTCCACAGTAAGATCTTGTCTCAACCAAAAAGAAGGGGGTTGGAGGGTAGTTGGAGATCAAAGCTTAAAAAAGATGAACTACTAGAAATCTGGGATCATTAAATGCTGGGTCTTTAGTTCACTATGGACTAAATTCAAGCATCAGAAATAGAGACTGAAATGTATAGTGTGGTCTCCAGAAACCTCCATATTCATAGAAATAGATGGAAATAAATTTACTAAAGTCTCTTCTGCTACGAGACTCTCAGGACCCTAAATCAGTGAAATTTGTAATTTTCTATCTGAGACAAATATTATGTAGCCCAGGCCTAAAACTTTCCTTGCTAAAAGAAAAATAAGGTGGGTAGTCTGACTTCATAAAGACTTCTCAAGAGGGACTGGAGGGATGACTCAGCTGTTGAGTATCTGTTTCTCTTCCGGATGGCCAGGATTGGAGTGCCGTCACCCACATGGCAGCTCACAACCATCTGTAATCCCAGGTCCAGGGGTCCCAATGCCATGTTCTGGCTGCTGTGTATACCAGACATACATGTATGGCACAGAAATACATGCAAGCAAAACACTTAGATATATAAAAATAAATTCTATAAAGAGAATTTCTCAAAATGGCTTAGATAATCAAGATAAAAATCATATTCGGCTGAATCTCAAATTTCTAAAACCTCAGTGTAAAGATACATTGTTTACTAAATATACCTTCAAAGTCCAAGAAAATTAGAACTCATCTAAATAAAATTCTGTGAAAAAGGACTCATGTCCAAAGTTTACATTTTCAAAAACATCAGGTATATAGTAAATTTAATCCTAACCAAATATTAAGTGTTAGTTCAAGATTTCTTTTTTTATGTGTAAAAGTATTTTTTTCTGCATACATGTATATGTATACTACATGTGTGCCCAATGCCTTAATAGGTCAGAAGAGGGTACTAGATCTTCATAACTGTCATTACAGATGATTATTACCCATTGTGTACTTGCTGAGAATAAACCTGGGTCCTCTGCAAGAGCAATAATTGCCTCAACCACTGATGTATCTCTCAAGCCCCTCAAGATTTCATTATACTGTTAGTTCTATGGGACTTGAATTGTAGAAATATTTACAAAGCTGGGTGGTGGTGGCGTACATCTTTAATCCCAGCACTCGGGAGGCAGAGGCAGAGGCAGGCGGATCTCTGTGAGTTAGAGGCCAGCCTGGTCTATAAGAGCTAGTTCCAGGATAGGCTCCAAAGCTACAGAGAAACCCTGTCTCTAAAAAACAAAAACAAAAAAACCACAAAAAACAAAAAAGAAATATTTACAAATTCAACTTTCATACATGTGTTAGTTTTATTTCAACCTGACACAAACCAGGAAGAGGTAACCTCAAATGAGAAATACTAATACTTCCACTGGACTAGTCTGTAGGCAAACCTGTGGGGCATTTTCTGAATTTACGACAGAAGGCCCAGCCCACTGTAGGCAGTGCTACTTCTGGGTAGGTGACCCTGGGCTGTATAACAAAGCAGGCTGAACAAGCCAAGAAGCAGTGCTCCTCTGTGATTTCTACTTTAGTTCCTGCCTCCGTGTTCCTGTCTTGAACAACTGCCATGGCTTGATGACTGACCATAACCAGTAAGCCAAAATTAGACCCTTCCTTCCCCTAAGTGGCTTTTGGTCAGTATTCTGACCCAACAGAGAAACAATACATATTTTAGGATCATACCGCATACAATCTGTTGTTCTGTTTAAATAGAAATTAGGTGGACATGATACTTACTGTTCGTGGGCCAGTTAGAAGGGAAATACCCTTTCAAAGGCAGCAGCTCCACTTCATTGACAGAAGATGGCCCATAGAAGGCACTGCATGCAATGAAGGTATCTAGTTGGAAGTCTAGGGTTTTTGAAATCACCCAAAGATCACCTGAAAGGTCAAACATTTTCAAATTCCTGCTTTACTGAGGTAAGCTTGACCAAAACAAATAAATAAACAAAACAAATCTATAGCTCGTTAGGATTTCAGCATGGCACTTTGTGGGTGGTAGTAGGGATTGAACTTAGTGCTTTGTGTATGTTATGCAGCCATTCTATCCCTGCACTACAAGTCTAGTACAACACATCTGATATATCTTCTGTGGTTTCCACAAGCAAACTAATTAACATATCTATCACCTGACATGGTTACTTCTGTGTGCCTGCTAAGAACCCTTAAGATCTCCACCTTTTGCAGACTTCAAGTAAACGATACATTATGATTGGCTGATGCTGAAAATTAGATCACTAAAACTCACAACAGAATACATATATACTCAGACAGGCACTTGCATATACATAAAATAAAAATACATCTTAAAAATTATGTGTTTCTATTGAAAACAGCTTGGTATTGGCATAAAAACAGAGAAGTCGACCAATGGAATCGAATAGAAGACCCTGACTTTAACCCACAAACATATGAACACCTGATTTTCGATAAAGGAGCTAAAAGTATACAATGGAAAAAAGAGAGCATCTTCAACAAATTGTG
>NC_022022.1:23336385-23368762 GCF_000317375.1 Microtus ochrogaster | reverse complement strand
AAAAAAAAAAAAAAAAACACAAAAAAAATTCATTTTCTCCTATAAAACATTATAGTATGTAAAAATGTTAAAACATTTTTAACATCTTAGAATAAATGGTACAAATTTTCTGCACGTCTAAAAAAAATTATGTGTTTCTATTGTTTGTAAAAAAATAAATAAATAAAACAAAAATTTAAAGAACAATTTGCTAGGCCTGGAGGGATGGCTCAGCCGTTAAAGGCTAGGCTCACAACCAAAAATATAAGAACAAATTGCTGATATTTCGATCAATGAAGACAAAAGATAATTCACAAAACTAACAAAATAGACAAATCTCAGGCAAAACTAATCAAGAAAACAAAATATATAATCCACATAAGTTTCAGAAAATATAAAGTGTTGTTCTTTTTTAAAAATGCTGCCAGATCCCCGCGGCAGTAGGCAGCAGAAATGCTGTAGGTCCCAAATGGTGGCGGCGGGCCATGTGGTGGCAGACAGTGGGCTCTGGGAGCAGCCAGTCCCAGGCAGAAATGGCTGCCGGTCCCAGAGCAGTGGCCTGAGCATTGGCAGCGGGCCATGTGGCGGCAGACAGCGGGCCCCGAGCAATGGCTGGTTCCAGGCAGGGAGACACATGGCGGGCAGGCAGAAGCCAGAAACATGGATAGACACGGTATGCAGGGTGAGGTTGAATGTTTATTCAGGGGGTTATGGAGGAGGAAGGGTGAAGGGGAGAGAGAGAGAGAGAGAGAGAGAGAGAGAGAGAGAGAGAGAGAGAGAGAGAGAAGGGGAGAAAGAGACAGAAGGGGGGAAGCAGAGTAGTGGGGAGAGAGGCAGAAGCAAAAGCGAAGCTGCCTCTCCGAGAGGAAGACGGAAAAGAGAACTGGCTCAGGCCGGAAGCTGAAGATCAGCCTGCCTCAGCGGATGGGGAGGGGAATGGGTGTGGCTTGTCTCTTAAAAGGGACCAAAACCATAACATAAAGTATTAATACATTGAACCAATGACTTCTACAGAGGTTTGCCCAGCCCTCAGGGGATGAGGAAAGAGGTAGTGAGATCCTGTCCCCCACAAACACAAAAGTTTTCAAAAGTTTATTTATTGAGTTGAGAGATAATAAAACAAGATGTCATTCTCTAAGCTGGCAAGGCAGCTAAGCAGATAAAGCACTTGGAACCCACATGGTGAAAAGGAGAAAACTAATTCACTCAGCTATCCTGACTTCCACATGCATACTGGGATGGGTCTGAATGTAATCTAGAGATTCAACTTGCATCAGAATTCCAGCAGGCTTTTGTTCATAAAACTTCACCAGATGCCTTTAAATGCATATGAAATTGCTAAGTGCCAAGAGCAGTTTCTGGAAGTGAGGGGAACTTTGTATAGTCTGACTATTAGGACTTAAGCTACAGCAACTTAAGCACTGCGGGATTGGGACAAATATATAACATAGAAGCCCAGCCATTAATCCCAGTCAGCGCTCAGGTGGCTGGGGCAGGAGAAACTGTGAATTTAAGACAGAAAGACACTGTCTCAATGAGCCAAAAATTAAGAAAGGAAAGAGATGTGGCTCAGTGATAAATTCTCTTCCTAACATATGCCAGGCCTTGGGTTTGATTTCTCCCACTTACAGTATAAAAGAAGTCTAGAAAAGGCTTGAAATAAAAAGACTTGGCACATGGGAAGATATTCACAATATACCTGACCAACAAAGGAATAACATGAACACATAAAAATCTTTTATAAAAAGGATTGCTAAAAATTCAATAGTAAAGTAGATGAGAAACACATACAGCTAGTAAACACATAAAGAACACTTTGAAGTCACAGAACAGAAAAGTGCGAACCAAACTACAGGTTCACTGTACACCCACTTGAGTAGGTTGACCCACAGCTTCTCTTGTACTAAGACTACACTTGGCAAAAACTACTACAGAAATCAGTTTGGAATTCTAAGATAAAGATGGATGTTACATTCTCATGATCTGTAATACAACATTTCCCTTTCAAGGATTGTATCTCAAAAAGTCTTTTGTATATCTACAAAAAAGTTTAAGAACCCCATACCAGGCTATGGGAGGACTGGGGTAAAAATAGGTCATGGACGCTGAGAGATGGTGATGCACAGAGTGAGTTCCAGGTCAGCCACGGCTGTTACACAGAGAGACCCTGTCTTAGAAAAAAATAGGTCTGGCACAGAGTTGAATTACTTTATTATTTATATGGTATCAAAAACTTAGTGCAATTTTTCAATAAAGTGGATTCTGGAATAAAATTTTTTAAAACTCTTAAAATTCTTTTGTTTTTAGTTTTTGGAGGCAGTTACTCTGTGTGGCCCTGGCTGTTTTGGAACTCGCTCTGTAGACCATGCTGGCCTCTACTCACTCTGTTTCTTGAGTGCTGGGATTAAAAACTCTAAAAATTCTGAGTATACTTTTTATAAATGATCTAAAACACCACAATTTTCACTATATGGCATTGTTAAATTATACTTTAAAAATTCTCTTTACTATAAAGGATTTGCAGAGCTATGGAACTCAATCATGAACACGGTCAGGTCCACCTACCTTTATTATAAACTGAAGAGCTCTCCTTCCGACTCAGTTTAAGATAAATCCTACTTTTTGTTTCACTGCAAAATTCAGGGTTCACAGCTGCAAACGTCTTTAGTTTACCGTACTGTTTCCTCTGAAAATCAAATGCTTTCCTGAAAAAAATAACAAAAGATTCAAATGAATTTGAGTGGCTAAGAAACTGCTCAGGTTAAGAATAACTCCTGGTTTTCCAGGAATCTTTGGTTCCCACATCCATATCTGCCAGCTCACAAACACTTGTAACTCCAGCTCCAATAGATCCAATAACCTCTATGCTTCACAAGTACCCACAAACATATCCACATACACATAGACACAAAATGAATACATAAAAATCTTTAAAAAGGAATTATTTTAATTTTTAACACAGAACATAACAGTAAGAACCAAACTTTGTGTGTTCATTTACTTTCAGAGATGTTGTAAAATATAAATATTATAAATAGACATATAAATATATCTATTAGCTGGGTGGTGGTGGCACATGCCTTTAATCCCAGAACTTGGGAGAAGCAGGTGGATCTCTGTAGGTTCAAGGCTAGCCTGGTCTACAGAGTGAGTTCCAGGACAGGCTTCAAAGTTACACAAAAACCCTGTCTTGAAAAACCAAACCAAAATAGACAGACAGACAGAGAGAGATATTCACAAATGTGAATAATCATCATCATCATCATCATCAAAGTCAGGCAGAGGTGGTATATTCCTTTAATCCCAGCACTAAGGAGGCAGAGGTAGACAAATATCTGTGAGTCAAGGCCAGCCTGTTCTACAAAGAGTTCCATGACAGCTAGAGCTATTACACAAGAAACCCTGTCTTGAAAAACCAAAATCATCATCATAGAGACAGAAAAAGTATTTAGAATCTAGACCATCTATGTTTATATAGATGCAAAATTAAAATAATAAATAATCTTAAATTACTATTATCTTATACATTATTGTTATGAGCAAACAATATACACAAAATCCTTGGGAAAGACCCTGGCATCTATAAGCCTGCAATAAGTTATTAAATTTCCATGCAAACTGTCATTATGTTTAGTTGTTATTGATAGGATGAAACCACTTTCATCCTATCAGCTCTATAATTCAGGCTTGGGAATGACCTATTCCTGTACTGTTAAAGAATTATTATTGTGGTTTTATAAATAGGGTTTCCCTTAGGTTTGTGAATAACTATGAGACGGAAGAAGGGAGGGAGGAAGGGAGGAAAAAACAAACTATCTTTTGCAAGTTGTCGTGATACTTTTGACATCACTTGATGTTTAGAGAGCACCAAAATAACTTTAAAGCCTTACTTTCATTTAAAATTATAGGACTGAGAGTAGTCTCCTTGATATATAGTTTCCCCATCTGTGGTGGTTTGAATGCAACTGAGCCCCATAAACTCAGAGGGAGTGGCACTATTAGGAGGTGTGGCTTTGTTGGAGTAGGTGTGGTCTTCTTATAAGAAGTGTGTCACCATGTAGGTGGGTTTTGAGGTCTCATATATGCTCAAGCCATATCCAGTGTCTCAGACCTCTTGCTGCTACTTTGAGGGATCAAGATGTAGTTCCTTCCTCCTCAGCTCCTTCCCCAGCTGCCTGCATGCTACTATGTCCCACCATGTTTTCCTTTATAAAAGCTGCCATGGCCATGGGGTCTCTTCTCAGCAACAGAAACCCTAACTAAGACACCATCTCAATTTCTTTTCAAACCACTGATGGGTTTGGAATACAGCTTAGGAGAAGAGCAGTCAAGCATGTGAAAGACTATGGGACTAACCCCAGAGTACCTGTTGGTGAGTTCTGCGAGGGCTGCTATTCTATGACATAATTACAGGAAATTTTATGGTACCATAAATCATACCTAAACAAAAGCTGGCATTCCTCATAGACCGGTACCTTTTGACTTCTTAAATATGAGCCAATACTCTTAACATCATTAAAAACCATGTTGGGCTGAGACTCATCCTGTGATAACTGTCCTGGAGTTGCTTCCTCAAGCCATTTGAAAAATTTACATTGATTACCTTTGGGCCTATCACATGTATAAAAGAGACGACCCTAAGGGGGAAAAAAGATATAAAGAACTTAATGTACAGTGTTTGCCTAGGATGCATATTAGAATAGTGAAAACTTTCTATTTTTCTGTTTTCTGCACTATGCTTGTCAAGCATTTTATAACAGCTGCCTGTTATTAATATATTCCAAAAAACAAATCACTTATTAATTTAAGCAATACATTAAAATTATAAAGTACCTATTTTTCCATTTATTTTCTCTTCATCAAGAGAGTATATTATCCTGAAAACAAAACCTAATTCAAGAGACTGGAGAGCTGGCTCAGCACTAAGAGTACTTGCTGCTCCTCCTGAGAACCTGGACTTGGTTTCCGGGAACCACATGACAACTGATAACTACGTGTAATTCCAGTCCTAGACTAGAGAATCTAGCACTCTCCTCTGGCTTCCATGGGCTCCAGGTATACATGTGGTGAACATATATATGTTCACACATACACATTAAAAAAAAAACTCTTGTTTTAAAATATATTTAAAAATTTGCCAGGCAATGGTGGTGCACACCTTTAATCTCAGCACTTGGGAGGCAGAGGTAGGCAGATCTCTGTGAGTTCGAGGCCAGCCTGGTCTACAAGAGCTAGTTCCAGGAGCAGCACCAAAGCTACAGAGAAACCTTGTCTTGAAAAAACAACGACAATATATATGTAGATATAGAGATATAAATATATATTTAAAAATTAGTAATAAATTATAGCTTGACATTGACCCGGAAACAACTACTAGCGATATCTGTGCATTTCTTTCTACATACACACATACACACACACAAACATATACATAGATTTTGTAAAACAAATTCACCAAATGATGCATCTTATACTTTGTGACCGACCCCTTTAAACAAACAACATAGGCATATATATTGTTTAAACAAACAATATATATATATATTTTTTTTCTTTTGTTTTTGTTTTGTTTTGAGACAGGGTTTCTCTGTGGCTTTGGAGCCTGTCCTGGAACTAGCTCTGTAGACCAGGCTGGTCTCGAACTCACAGAGATCCGCCTGCCTCTGCCTCCCAAGTGCTGGGATTAAAGGCGTGCGCCACCATTGCCCGGCTGCTTTTGAATTTTTTTTTTAAATATTTATTTCTTTATTATGTATACAATATTCTGTCTGTGTGTATGCCTGCAGGCCAGAAGAGGGCACCAGACCTCATTATAGATGGTTGTGAGCCACCATGTGGTTGCTGGGAATTGAACTCAGGACCTTTGGAAGAGCAGGCAATGCTCTTACCCTCTGAGCCAACTCTCCAGCCCTGCTTTTGAATTTTTAAGGTCAAATTTATATATTCAACTAATGATGCATACAAATAGTGCAATTATTTAATTGCTACTATAGTGCAATTATTTAATTGCTACTATAGATGTAAGCAGTTTTACAAATGAGTAAAAGCTACCAATGTGTTATGAACCCTTCTTTGTAATACCCACAATACACATTAGGACAGCATGCTTTTCTACTCACTTGGCCTTGTCTAGTGCTGGTTCAGTTTCCAACCTTCATTTCTTTCAGTCTCATCTCAGCATTTTCTGAACTCTAAGGCAGACCCCTTTCTCAGGGCTGAGACTGTGCTTAGGCACACCTTCCTACCTTACAGATGGAATCTTCTTCCCTGTGTCAGTTTCCATCCACTACTATGCAATAAGCTCCTACATTTTTGAAAATTAACTTTAATTCTTATTTTTGTATTCTGGAACACAGATCATTCATTTCATTAGAAAAGTACTGAGAGCTTATTATGTTACTAATGTCACAAAGAAAATTCATGTCTCAGTTTCCATAGTACCTAAACTATGAATAAGGAAAGTGTGGGGAGGGAGCAGAAGCAATACCTTATTTGGGCCTTCTTTTTTAACCATGACAAGTTTGGCAGGTTGATTATGATGGCAGGATGGTAAATGATTTTTTCCACTTTTTAGTGTCTCTCCTTTTGACGATGTATAAAAGGATATGTCAACTTTGGAAAGTGCTTTGTACAACCTTTGCGCCAAATCAAATAGCAATATATTCAGATGCTCTACAAGAAAAAAAAAGAACTGAAAATCATATACAAAATTATTTCATGTTAGTATCAATTTCACTGTTTCCTAGCCAATTTGAAAATAGCCTTTTGCCAGACAGTGGTGGTGCATGCCTTTAATCCTAGCTGTCGGGAGGCAGAGGCAGGCGGATCTCTGTGGGTTTGAAACCAGCCTCATCTATAAGAGCTATTTCTAGGACAGGCTCCACAGCTACAGAGAAACCCTGTCTCGAAAAAAAAAAAAAAAAAAAGAAAAGAAAGAAAAGAAAGAAAAAAATAGCCTTTTAACAATCAACTGTAACACAGTACTATAAAATCCATTATTTTAAAGATTTGTTTTTATTTTATGTGTGTGAGTACCTACGTGTATATACTCACACCAAGTCTGTACAGTGCTCACAGAGGTCAAATTGTTCCGAAGGCTGCGCTTCCATGTGGGTGTCAGTAACAGAATCTGGGCCCTCTGCAAGAGCACTGAGTACTTTAACCACTGAGTCAGCCCCCTAACTATCCCTTTTGTACTCATTTTGCCAAACTGGAACAAAAACAAACAAACAAAAAACAACAACAACAAAAATAAACCTGCTTCATTGCCATCCAAATAATGCACCCAAAGCAAATACTATTGTATTAAGCCCTTATCTATCAGATTCTGTTATGCTCCCCCTGAAAGTCATCCACACTTTTTCATTATTGTTGCAAATTGACTGTATATATTAAAGGACTTCACTGTATCAATCCTTTTTCTTTAAGAATTGTTATTTTTAATTATGTTCATGTGTGCGTCTGGGTGTGTGTTTGTGCACATCACTACAATACCCAAGGAGGCCAGAAGAGTATTGGCTCCCCTGGAGCAGAGTTACTGATAGTTGTGAATCATGTAACTCTGGGCTTATGTAATAGAGCACAGGTCCTCTGCAAGAGCAGAAAGCATAATTAATAGCTAAGCCATCTCTCTAGTCCCTCATTGTAACATTTCAACACATATAAATATCGTGCTTTTAGCAGCCACACCAGTTATTTGCGTATTTTATTGTAGTTTTGGAACAGTCTTACTATGTGGTCTAAACTGACCTCCAGCTCACACTCTCCTGCTGTCTTCTACGTGCTAGAATAACAGACAGGCACTGCCACACCTTATAACAATCCAGCTTTCAAAAATCCAAGTTTTATTCTTATACCTCAAAACATTCAGACTTAAGCCGGGCAGATCTCTGTGAGTTTGAGGCCAGCCCGGTCTACAAGAGCTAGTTCCAGGACAGGCTCCAAAGCCACAGAGAAACCCTGTCTCGAAAAAAAAACCACATTCAGACCTAAGCATGGATCATATTTAACGGTTTCATTTACATGTAATGGACTCATTTATTTCTATTTTAACAGATAAAAAGCCATAATTTAAAAATTATTGCAATTTCTCACTTTTAAAGCTTTTGATCTGACATTCAAATAAAGAAATGATAATTTCTAAAATAAATTTCAAGAAGAAAATTTACTCTGAAAATCCATAAGGTATTATTCTTTTTTATAGTTCTAATACTCACAATAGGTAATCATCAGAAAAAAAAATATAACAGCCATACCTATGATAGAAGATGTAAAGATCTGCTTATAGTGAATGGGAGACTGGAAAACAGCTGGTACGTAAACTTGCCTTTGAGGGAGATAAGCCGATATTATTTTCTGCCCATTTGGGAAGCACAGCTCAGAACCATTTATCTCCTGAAAAAAAAAAAATCACAGTTTACCAACAAATTGCTTTTCATATATATAATGAAGAAAACACTAATTGTAGTTTTGAATTTTAGAATCCATGAAAATTGTTTTATGATCTAAAATAAAAAACAAAATAAAGCCTGAATATCTACATAAACTTTTAAGTCTTAAAAATACTAACTTTTCTCATTGGTCTCTTTATATGATTTTAATATGTTGTATCAAATTTTTAATAGAGGCATGTGTCTTATTTTAATAATCCAATCAGCAAAATTGATTTGATAGTCAAAAATAAAAACTGTCATAGTGAGCTCAGTACTAGAAGGAGTGGCAGAAAGAGGAATAAGAGCTAATATTCATTAAATACCTTTTACATGCTCAACAGCATACCCAAGACTTTTAAATACATATTGCAATATTCATAATTACTGGGTAACATCTAACAAATAGCTACCTGATCAAAAAGTAAATCGTTCCCAAACAATCTGTGCCTTCTTCTGCTGGAATTCACAAAGTAACTACCGGAGAAAACGCTCCAAGAGCTTGAAGACTTCCCTCACCTGTAAATCTTTGACTCTGCAGTTGTAGCTGGCAGGGCTTCCTAACATAGCTTGAATTTCCACTGTCTCGGAAGTCTGCTTTGAGTTCAGAGAAAAAGCTTTCTTTCTGGAAGCCAACTCTCGACTGCTAAAGTCCTGCTGCTGTTGATAGAGCATGCCTTTCATCCTCTGCAAGTGCACAGGGTCTACAGAGCTTTCCTTCACAGAATTCCTCTGCTGCTCACTGTCCTCTGCCACTTCACCGCCAATTCTGCCTAGAGCAGCTGAGCTGCACTGGGATGTGTTTTGATATTTCAGCCACTTGCTTTGTACAGAATTCTTATGAAGCAGTGAAGCATCTCCTGGAGTTCCTTTCCGGCGAGAAGTCTCACCCTGGTCCTCAGGCCCAAGGTCAAATGAAAGAACTGATTCTTCACACAGGTTCAACACAGAAGAACTAGAGGACTCTCGTGTGTCGTCATCAGCCATAAATGAAAAGGAATCTAAGACTGCTGGCTCATCATCAGGAGGCAAAGTAATGAAGGGAACTGAGGCTCTGGTTGCACATGGAAATCTTTGAAGGTTCTTACTCCCCAAAAAACCAATGTTTTCCAATCCTGAAAGAAAACATAATGCTGATTCAATACAAATATTTAACCAGTCATCACCCAGACTCTAGGAAACAGTGGGTACATGGGCAAGGGCAGAAGGTTCTGACTTGCTGTATAGAAAAAGAAGATAACACTATTTTATTGTCCCCTCCCAAAATAAATGCTTTAATATCAAAATCTAAAGGTTCAAAACTTAATGTATAGATCTGAGGACTCTGTTAAGACTAACAAATAAGTCCTCCTTTTTTCTTCTACAGAACTAAATATCTAATTTAATTATTCATATTTATAGAACCTCTAAGTTTTCAAAGTATTCAAATCTGAGAAAAGCTGCATCACTCTCATTTTACAGATGAAGTAACAGAGTCCAGAGCTCACAGTGTCTATCAAGTAGAAAGAACACAGAATGAGTTGATATCTAGTCACATTCCTTCTGTGGACAAAGTTAACAGCTCACTTAATATGATGTGATTGCAACTGTTTATTATATTTATGAATTATGATACCTTTCATAACAAAAATTTTTAGCTTTCTATGTTAAATTAATAATAGATGGGATAGTGAACTCATGTCAGATTTTGTCTGAATGAGCTTTGGAATTCCTTCTTTCTAGAAGCAGCTATTAGAATAGAGACGTTGCTGAAAGTGTAAAAAGCAATAAATATGTATTTGATAGATTAATGAATCAGCAAAACTGCATAGGAATTGAATACTACTAAAATCTTTATCTAAAAATATAAATTCTATAGGGATTAAATTCTGACGACCACTTGGGAAGCAGTAGAGCAATAAGTGAGTCAAATGAATATTCTTAAATGAAGTGTTATGTTATAATCCAACAACCTAATTGAGTAACAGTGACAGAACTAGTTAGTGTCATTAGAGAACTAAAGATTCGTGCCTGTTTCAGAAGACATATTCCCCCCAAAAGATCTCTTCCCCATCCTTTTTTTATTCCCAAGTAGCCCAAGCTAGGCTTTAAGTACTGATCCTCCTGCCTTGTCTCCGGAGAGCTGGGATTATAATACCACCTCACCCCACCCTCACCCCATTCACATCTCCTCCCACCCTCCCTTTTTTCACCTGTCTTCAGTCAGACATAACCATGAAGTCAACTCCAACTCAAGTACTGATTCACATTAAATTTTTTTCATACTAATCATCAATTCACAACCAAAAAACCATTAATCACATATAACTTCAGACTAGAAAAAAAATACATAAATGAAATTATCAAGAAAAAGAGAAGTTAGTGGGAAGTGATCCTATTAAACAATACAGTTTTCAAGAAGCAGAAAATGACTTATAAGAAAAGTCAAAATAGATTTAAAAGCTTGAGGCCTGGGAACAATGATGGCATCAGCCACTGAAGAGTTCCTCATACCGACGGTATCCCAAAGCAAAATGAGGAGATGAAGAAGTTACACCAAGGTCAACCAGTAGTGTTCATGAGACATTTGCTACAAACTACTTCACAACAGAAAAGAGGAGCCAAGTGTTGGCATTTTATATGGTGCCTGTGGGGGTTTTTTTTTGTTTGTTTGGTTTTGGTTTTCGAGACAGGATTTCTCTGTGTAACTACCTTGGCTGTCCTGACTTTAAACTCACAGAGATCCACCTGCCTCAGCCTCCTGAGTGCTGAGATTAAAGGCACATGCCACTGTCTAGCACATTGGCATTTTAGCTGCAAGAAGTCCTTCAACAGTAGAGACACTTTCAGAGGCAGTGAAGAGACAGTAGAGGAGGGAACAAGAACTAGAAAGGAAGGAAAATGCATTTGGAACAGCATCCATAACAGAAAAAAGCCTAAGGGAAGAGACACTTCTAGCCCAGTAACACCCTCATAGATAACAGCAGAGAAAACGAAGATCACCAGGGAAAGTCCTTGCTCTCAGAGATTCCTCAGAGAACTCAAGCACAGAGTCTTCATTTCTCGTGTTGAAAGAAAAAGTAGGTGCAGAGCTCGATGCAGAGATCTTTTGTTCTGGTGAAATCACCTGTCCAGAAAAAAAGAAAATCACTAAGATATTCTTACAGTGCCCTTTCCTATTTGAATTTCGGTGACCTCTCTTTCAGAAGTCACTATTCTAAGTACATTGGGAACAAAGAACTATAAAATTTTCAACAAAAAGGACAGGCTAGCAAAAACCTACTAATATAAACAATAATTTTAAGTACAAAAAAGGTTAGGATTTATTGTGAAGTGGATGGCATTCTGATTTGGACTGATTCCATTATGACTTAGTTCTGAGGGTAAATTTCCATTCTAATGGGTTCAACCCAAGTCCCATCTCATGTGTGCAAACTATATTTCTGCATACACAAGGTCTGAGCAGTTTTCTCTTATGTTCGTGGATTTCAGGTTATGCATAGTTGATATACATTTTAAGATATTCCTTCCAAGTGCAGGGACTCTTTAAATATATTCAGATCTGAACAGCCACAATTCTCACTAGAATAGTTTTAAGTTGTGTTGCAGTTTTTGCCCAAAATCAAAACGTAATGACAGTCGCACTTGATGCTGTTCTAGTTTGCCTTTAGTTGCTGTCATAAACACTTAAAAACAACTTAGGAGAGGATATGGTTTTATTTATTTATTTATTTATTTATTTATTTATTTATTTATTCATTTATTATGTATACAATGTTCTGTCTGTGTGTATGTCTGCAGGACAGAAGAGGGCACCAGACCCCATTACAGATGGTTGTGAGCCATCATGTGGTTGCTGGGAATTGAACTCAGGACCTTTGGAAGAGCAGGCAATGCTCTTAACCACTGAGCCATCTCTCCAGCCCCGAGGATATGGTTTGTTTCAGCTTACGTTTTCAGGTAACAGCCCATTACTAAGGGATGCTGGGCCAACTACTCATGCAGGAACTGAATCAGAAACCTTGAAGAAAGAATCCTTACTGGCTTGCTGGCTCTTACACAGCTTAGGACCACCTGCCCCCGGGAATGCCACTGCCCACATCCATCAACAATCAAGACAGTTCCTCAAAGATATGACCACAGGCAGGCCAATCTTCAGAGTAATTCCCCAATCGATGTTCCCTCCTCCCAGGTGACTCTAGGCTTTGTAAAGATAACAATAAAGAACTGTCAGGCACAGTGTTACATGCGCTTAATCTCAACATTCTGGAGACAGAGGCAGGCAGAGCTCTGAGAGTTCAGGATCAGCCTGGCCTACACAGTGAGTGAGGCCAGCCAGGGCTACACAGTGAGGCCATGATTCAAAAAAACAAACAAAGGGCTGGAGAGATGGCTTAGCAATTAAAAGCAGTGTTTGTTTTTCAGCTCCTAGTACTGATATGGCAGCTCACAACTATACAGTTTCAGAAACTCCAACACCCTCTTCTAGCTTCCCTGGGCACCAGACATGCAAGACATACATGTACACAGACGAACACGCAAGCAAAATACTCATACACATAAAAGAAGAAATTCTTAAGTATTCCACCCTATTCCCCTACCTAGTACATTCTCCACAACTGGCCAGAGTTATTTCTGAAAATTAAGCTAAATGGTTTTTCTTCACTGATGCAAACCCTCTGCTCCCAGTCTATTCCAATGTAGACTGCTTTGTGATATCTTACACGGCCCTACCTGACCAGGCCCCTGGCCTGCTCTTATCTTTGTGCTATCTTACACGGCCCTACCTGACCAGGCTCCTGGCCCGCTCTCTGGCTTCACTTCTGTCACTTTCCTGGTCCCTCATTCACTCCACATTATTCTACAAACTGGCCAACTGTCTGTTGCCACAAATCCCTTTCCCCCAAGATACTGGCATGACATTCTCATCTCTACTCCAGTGTCAGCTATCAGAGACAGCTGACTTTACCTACATACAACAGAACCCCAGACCATCTGTACTGCCACCCCTTACATGGCTCTATCCTAACTCAGAGCATTTAAGCCCTTCCAGGTACTATGTATTTATCTTTACTAACATGTAAGTTCTATGAAGACAAGAATTTGCCTCTTTTATTCACAGGCCTATTTTGACAGTACAATAGAAGTAGGCAGTTGCTCATGAGAATATGTTTGTTGCCTGGGGATACAATTCAATGATAGAGCGCTTGCCCAGCAAGTGTGAAGTCCTGATTTGATTCACAGCCCTGGGTAGGGAAGGTGGGAGGTGGGAGTGGGAGTTGAATGGTTGACAAACATAAACATTTCTAGGAATTAGCCATAATTCTACTTTCCTATCTCTCATTCATTCTTTAATTCCCTCTGAATTGGCCACTACGCATACTATTTCATTGCAATTGTTCTTGCCAAGGTCACCATGATCTCCAAGTAGCTAATGAAATGGGACATATTTCTATATTCCTTTTATTGGAGGGCTCAGTAATAACAGACTCCATTTTGGAGATAATGTGACTCAAAAGCATAGAGGCAATAAAAGGAAAAATTAGTAAAAGGGGTTCTAAGAAACTAAAAACTTTCTGCATAGAAAAGGAAGAGATCAACAGAGACCACATACAGAATGGAAGAAGAACGGGCATAGTATTCATCTGACAAGAGACTGTAAAATAATCGGATTTGAAAATGGCAAATGGAGCTGGGGTAGAGAGCTGACCCTAATTAGCATATAACAATAATTAGAAATATGGCAATGGACACAAATATACAAATTTCTTCCTCTTTTGTTCTTTTTTCTGTGACTGCCTAGAAGTCTCTATACAGCCCAAGCTGGCCTCAAACTTTCTTTTTTCCTGCTTCAGGCTCTCAAATGCTGGGATTTATAGTCAAGAGCCACTAAACACAACAAGTTTCTTTTTCAATAACTCAAGCAATGGTGATCACAAATTATAATATTATGAAGAGTGGGAAACAGGATAGACTTGGAAACACAGAAAAAAAGCAAACCAACATAGAGGGAAAACTAATAACACATAGGCTGATTTAGTCCAGTAATTGTAGAAAGCCTCGAAATCTGGTACTGCTGAAAGGAGGCTAAGTCGGAAAATTACAAACATGCCAACAAGTCAGAAAGCAGGAGTGCCTTGTGTAGTCTGACTAGAGCTATTATGGTTCTTGCCAATTTACCCATGGACTCCTTTTTATAAGGATTTACAAAATGTAGTAAAAACAACTTGGTGAAATGCAACTATAAAAATGACTTTTACCTGTAGGAAGTCAGTCTGCACACAAGCACTAGACAACTCTGGTGTCCAGACTGGAGTACATGTCATCAAGTTTTCATATTCAACGCTATCTGGAAGCTGACTGTATCCTAGCTGTGTGCTGTGTCTTCTCATCATTACACCACTGGTGGCTGACCCTTTTACCTGATGGCCTTGAAACTCAACAGGCTATGGGTAAAGTATTAAAAACAAGAATTTTGTAAGTATATGACACAAATATTCATACCGTATACATACAGAAATGTTCTTCCTTATTGTACACTAAGCCCTTTGAGTGCACAGGCCTTTCTATTTTGTCTAAGAATCACCACCATGTAATGTATTATCTTTCATACAGAAATGAGCCAATAAACACAAAATAAAAGAGAAGAAATGAAGAAGCACTTTGCTTTGCTTGAGAAGTCTGCACACTTATCAGGTAGACAGTGGGGTCTCTGCAGCCCTATATATCTGAATCTTCTGCTCTGAAGTGTGACTGCAAAGCAGTTACTCCCTCAGTTACTTCATGTCTACTTATGCCATGCTTTCAGGTTCCAAATGGCTTTCTCTGCTGCCCCCTTGAGGATTTTAGCATTTATGCCACACAGGGTTTAACAAAGCCCACCTAGGATACAGGAAAATAAAACAGCTAAAAGGGCCAAAAGAATGTCCTTAAAGGATTTATTTCTAATGGATAGATGAATTAACAAAATGATAACTATAGAAACTCTGAATCTACTATTACTTAGAAATAAAGATCCTAAAGATCATTTGAAAGGACAATCAAACTTAATGTGCTTTTTTTCAGAGCTTTAGATGAGAAAAACGCTATATAGTACCTGATTGGTGTCCTACACTGCATTTCTAGCCGTGCTCACCTGAAATGAATTGCTAAGTTACTAGGACAGGCATACTTACCATTCAATGCTAGCAGTCAACAAATGGACTGTCAGGATTTCTTTGGGCCAAGAAACATTGTTTTAAAAATTTGTGAGGGGAGTCATGAATCCAGAGAGTTTGGGACCTTGTGTACTGCTACAGTTTTAGTATAAATTACAGAGTATTCTTGTGCTGGTTAGTTTTATATCAACTTGACACCTGCTAGAGTCATCAGAGAGGAGGGAGCCTCAATTAAGAAAATGCATCTACAAGATTGGACTGTAAACAAGCTTGTAGACATTTTCTTAGTAATTGATGAGTAAGGACAGACCCCGTCTATTGTGTTTTGGGGAGGACAGTGTAAGGACTTTGGAACTTTGGACTGGAAAAGCCATTGAGTGTTCAAACCTCAGTAGGCTGCTCTAAAGGAGCTTGGAAAATAAGAATGTTGAGAGCAGTGTAGGCAGTGGAGACTTTGCTTGTGAAGTTTCAGATGTGTGAAGAATCTGTGGTGTCTGGTCAGCTGGAGCTGTGATCACCAAGAGACCGGAACCACTAAAGTAAAACCCTTGCTTTGCTGGAACAATGGATGCTGGTCAGCTGTTGCTGAAGAATCAGCTGTGCTTAAAAGGCAACCAACATCACGAGGTGAAATCTTCTGGGAAGTGGTTCCTCAGAGTCAGCACACAGCTGTATTCCAGAAGTGGGCCAAAGTTGTAACTTGTGCTGGCAGCTGAACTTGGTAGTATAAGAATCACCCATGGTACTGGTTGTGAAGGCATGAGGCACTGAGGCTTGGGACTGTGAGGCCAAGAGACCACTGGTGAAGGTGCATCCTCAGTAGCAGCTGAAGGCCCAGGATTAAAGGGGTCATGCAGAGAAGGGAGAGGCTATTGATTAACGTGCAACCCAGTTATTGTAACTTTTTGCCAATTGCTGGCAACTCCAGCACTTTGGAGATGCCAGTTCCATGGGATGGCCCCCAGGAACAGTAGCAAGTATAAGTGAAGCCAACCTGAGCCTAGACGACAAGCTGTATGAGCTGCAGAGGGTGGAGCCTGAGAAGTGATCCCAGATATTAGACACTGGATTATTTACACTGTTGTTTTGCTATGCTTTGATTGTGACTGTGTTCTGGTTCTTCCCTCCTGAAGGAAGTATTTAACTTTTTATTGCTTTCACAGGAACCCGTGCTTTAAAACCTTTGAACATTTTTTTTTCTTTTTTCTTTTTTTTTAGAGATGGCTCGGCCGTTAAAGGCTAGGCTCACAACCAAAACTTTGAACTTTTAAGGGGATTCTGTATTTTAAAAGAGACTTTGAATTGTTTAAAAAGATTGATTATAAAGTGTTTGACTTTGTAAAGACTATGGAACTTTTTAAGTATTTAAAATGTTTCATACTGTGGTTTTATATTAATATATGATCTTGGGAATTAACAAGAAAGGAAAGTTATAGCTTAGCAGTAATGTGTTCATGTGTCAAGCTGAGTAGGGATCACTTATGCTATAGGCTAGTTTTACGTTAACTTCATACAAGCTAGAGTCATCATAAAGGAGCCTCAATTGAGAAAATGCCTCTGTAAGACTGAACTATAGAAGAGCCTGTAGGGCATTTCTTAACTAGTAATTAATGAAGAAGGGTCCAGCCTATTGTGGGTGGTGCCACCCTTGGGCTTGATAGTCCTGTGTTCTATAAGAAAGCATGAACATTGTCAAGGGGAACAAGCCAGTAAGCAGTACTGCTCCATGGCCTTTGCATCAGGTCCTGCCCGATTTGAGTTCCTGCCCCAACTTCATTCAATGAAGAATTATGATGAAGTGTAAACCAAATAAGCCCCTTTCTTCCCTACTTTTTTTTGGGGGGGGGGCATGGTGTTTCATCATAGCAATAGCAATCCTAACTAAGGAAACTCTTATCAACTATATGGTAAGAGACACATAAATACTAGGAAGGGGGCATAAGAGGTGGCAGTACAAAGTATGATCAAAATATATGCTATACAGTTACAGAAATATCATTATTTTCTATCAAAGAAACACACAGTAGTTTAGAAAGAGAGAGAAATGTACCTGCTGAAAAGTCCACTGCTCAAGAGGACGCTCTAGCATATGGGAAACTACTGTGGCAGGTAAGTTCCTGGCTAGGATGGAAAAATTAAACAGCCTTACTTATCATATGGATCACAATGTTTCCAAAAATATTTACTTCTAAAACTGAAATAATACATTTTAAAAAGGTTTAATCTGGAGTATGAGTAAAGATTCAGGGTACTATTCTATATAGACTGGTACATTCTTTTTTTTTTTTTTTTTTTTTTTTTTGGTTTTTCGAGACAGGGTTTCTCTGTGGCTTTGGAGCCTGTCCTGGAACTAGCTCTGGTAGACCAGGCTGGTTTCTGCCTCTGCCTCCCGAGTGCTGGGATTAAAGGCGTGCGCCACCATCAGGCAAAAAATTCAATATATTTAAATTGAAAACATTAATGATTACTTCAAAAAAAACTAAGACCAGGTGTGGGCACATGACTTTAATTCCTTTACTCAGGAAGCAAAGGTAGAGAAATTGTAGGTTCAAGGTCAGTCTTGTTTACAGTGAGTTCCAGGACAGCCAGGGCTGTGTAGAGAGACCCTGGCTCAAATAAATAAATAAATTTCTTTGTTTTGCAGGAGTATTTGTCTGCGGGCATATATATGTGCCGTGTGCATGTTGGGTCCTACAGAGGTCAGGGAGGATGTTGGGAACCAGATCTATATCCTCTGCAAGAGCAGCACGTTCTTTGTAGCTGCTGGGCCATCTGTCCAGTTCCCTTACTGGTCACTCTATCTTAGTGGGGATATGTTCTTGCAACTTTTTTGGCACCTAGTTTAAAAAAAAAGAATGTATTCTAAGTCAACAGAATATATTTATCACCTATATTACAAATGTTAAAAATTGTTGAGAACTGCCCAATTGTTAAGAACAAGAAAACTAAGAAAACTTAAATTAACACTATTGTATGCACAACCACAGTGGGGCAAGGGGGCACCAGTCTATCCAAACCTTTCTCAAATCCATCGGACTATAGTGTGGGAACTCTGCTATATCTGCTGGCCTGCAAACCACTATGTAGAGCAGAAATCTGCCACGCAGTGTTGGGATTAAGGCAGGTACTGGAATGCCCGGCCAGCACCGGGGAACATAGCAGTAATGAGAAGACAGCCACACAGGTAAACCAGACAAAGTCAGGGTATGATAGGAAAAGGTGTCATACAGAAAAATGATGTTACTGAGACCCACAGCAAGACTAAGCTACACGTCAGGCGTGAAAAAGAAAGCAGGGGATAAGACTGACAAGGTGGACCGACCAGCAGCACAGCAGGAGCACACTCCCAACAAGACAACACTCAGCCTCACTTCATACTGCACTCAGAAGTAGTTTTTCAGTATATTTAGTACCAAAATTGATGATTTCACTATTTTAAAGTCCCCTAGAGTGCTACATAGCGTTCCTTGTTTTATTTATTTCTTTGTTTATTTATTTTTGTTTTTCAAGGCAGGGTTTCTCTGTTGCTTTGGAGCCTTCCTGAAACTAGCTCTGTAGACCAGGCTGCCTCGAACTCACAGAGATCTGCCTGCCTCTGCCTCTCAGGTGCTAGAATTAAAGGCATGCGCCATCACACCGTCTGGCTCACTATCTATTGTTCTTAAGTGTGTCTGCTGCAGAGAAAATATGTATGGATTGTTTTGATCATGAACAACTCATAGCACTGCCGGCAACTATGTTAATAAATCAAAAACATTAAATAAAGTGGTGTTTAAATAAAGACATAATTAATTACATGGTGAGAAGAGAAAAATATTCCGGCCAGGGGGCTAAAGAGATGGCTCCGTGGTTAAGAGCACTGACTGTTCTTCCAGAGGACCCAGGTTCAACTCCTAGCACCCACATGGCAGCTCACAACTATCTGACTCCAGTTCCAGAGGCACCCTCACACAGACATCCAGGCAAAACACCAATGCACAGAAAATAAAAATAAAGTTTAAAAAAAAAAAAATGTTCCTGCCAGAGATGTGCAGGAAGCCAACCTTGCATGTCCTGTGTGACCAGTGATTCAAAAGTTTGGTGTTTAAGTTCATCACAGAACACAATGACTTCAACTAACATGAAGCAAGTGGAATCTTGTCTTCCAAATGGATGAAAGAATCATGTCCTCAAATACCACATTTCTCAAATCTTCATATTACAATGCTATGCTCATTTCAGTTTATAGATCAGTTATATCTATTCATGTTTAATTTTTATTATAAATTTTTTAGAAAAGAAACTGCATTTCAAAGAATTTCAGAATGTACAGTAATTTTCTCATACTTTTAGTAAAAATGACATATATGAACAAGAACTTAAAATTAAAGTCGGGTGGTGGTGGCATAAGCCTTTAACCCCCGCAGAGGCAGGCGGATCTCTGACTTTGAGGCCAGCATGGCTTATAGAGTGAGTTCCAGAACAGCCAGTACTACACAGAGAAATATGGTCTGAAAAACCAAAATAAAATAAAATAAGATTTAATTTTAACCTTGGGTATCACAGAGTGTTGTTCATTTACTGTCATGTATTATAGATCAGTCAGAGCTATGCAACAAGATGTTGTCTTAAAACATACACACACATTATAGCTGGAGAGATGGCTCAGTGGTTAAGAGCACTGGCTGCTCTTCCAGAGGTCTTGAGTTCTATTTCCAGCAGCCACATGAAGGGTCACAACCACCTATAGTGGGATCTGATGCCCTTCTCTAGCATAAAGGCATACGTGCAGATAGAGCACTCATACATAAATAAATCTTTAAAAAAAATTAAACCACACACACACACACACACACAAACTGGGTGGTGACACCCAGCACTCAGGGGGGTAGAGACAGGCAGATGTCTGAGTTTGAAGCTAGCCTGGTTTACAGAGCAAGTTTTAGAACAGTTAGGGCTACATGAAAACCCTGTCTATAAACACCAACCAACCAGCAAAAAACCAAGCACACGCACTGTTTGATGTTAAGTAGACTGGGGAACTGTGAAAGGAAAGAGACTCAGTCATCACTATATTATCCTCTATTGAAGTTGTCATTACCAAACTTATGGGTTACACTCTGTAATCCCCAACCCCCTCTGTTGAGAGATGGTCTTCGTAGCAGACTGGCCTCAAACCCACTCTAGTTGAAGATAACTTTAAATTCCCTTGATATTGCCTTGTTTTCCAAGTGCTGAGATTACAGGAATAAGCCACCATGCTCAGCCACCACATATGTAAATACAGCAGACTGGTAGTATCTTCATTTTTCTGAGCTACAAAGGGAACAACCAAAATAAGACAGGTGACTCTAACCTTCAGGACTGACATCTGGGTCTTCTATGTGCCGAGCTTCTTGTTGGGAGGCATGGTTTTCATTCAGTATTGCCAAGCTTCCTAAAGTTGTGCCATGCTCAGACAGTGACTTTAAAAGGGACATATTGTTTATTACTTCAGAAAGTTCTGAAGAATTTCTAGAAGTAGCTGAGGATTGTTTGCTTCTCTGTGTAGTTTCCCCCGCAAAACGATCATGTGGCAAACTTCTAATCCACCCTAAATCTTCAGATTCAGGAATGTATGCTTCAGTGTCTTTATAAATAGGATGTTCTGTTCCTACCGGGTAAAATAAAGAGCTAGAAACCTGGGTGTTGGATTCATCTAGTTCATGACATTCAGAGTGATGCTGAGTGGTTTTCAATAGCTGGATACTAACGCCACTGGTAGAGACTGGTGATAAAAGCTGCTTATTACCTACGTGACTTCCCAAAGTAAAAGGCTGAGGCTGGGTACCTTCTGAGAAGAGGTCACTGTTTTCAGGAGCCGGAGTTGTGACTGTGTTTAAAAAATAAGGAATATGTGAACATGTATTTATACCTTTGGGTGTATTTGAGGGTGAAACAATACCATAATTAGTCCCATCTCTTTGGATAGATTTCTTAGCATCGTCTCTGCTATCTCCTGGCACATCCTCATTCCACTCCTGCGATGAGTCCAGACTGCTCCCTGTGTCAGCACCCCGCTCCAGCACTGCTTCTCTAGGGTTTGCATCTTCATGAGGTCCTGTGTAAAAACCAACACAGGTTCTATCACAAAACTCTGACAGCAGCGTCTCGTTAGCAGGAAGGACGTCTCTAGGCTTGCCACTGGCAGAGGATGGGAATGGCAAGGGTTGCCGTGCAGTTTCTTGGCAGCCTATACCTCCACAGCTCTTTAGAACACGTGAATCACCTGTAGGCAAAATTTCCTTTTCTCTACTCTCTGAGTCCTGGGAAAGTTTGTCATCCTCTGGAGATGCTTCATCAGTGTCACTGTCCTCAAAATTGCTCAGATTAAAAGAAACTTCCAGAAATGGTTGTGAAGATTTATGAATAGTATCCAGACTTCCTCTATCAGCATCACTTTTAGAACCCATGTCTGCAATGTCATCAGAGGTGCTAGAGTTCTTACTTGGAGAAGATTTGACTTCAATGTGTTTATGTTCTACTTCTGGCAGAGGTGACACTGACAAACAGGACATACACTCTTGTTCCAGTGTGGCATCTGCATCTGCCACCAGAATACTTTCTCCAGTGCAAAGCAAAGCTTCCATACACTCCTTGTCATTTTGATTAGAAGTTACTTTGTTATTGTTCTGAATGCCGGGCTCTAATAATAAATCAACGTTTTCTTTACTACTACAGTTAACCAGTAAGTTGTTGTTGTTCTCACAGAACAGAGGTGCTCCAAAGTTTTCTTCGTGATTCCAGCTCTGGCAACTATTGTCTACTGGCTTGTCTTCATGGTACAGTTCTCCCTTTTCAGCACATGTTTCGAAGAGCTCTGCCTTTTTTTCCACCAAAAGTTCAGACAAATTAAAAATGTTCACATCTCCTTGGGCTTCAGGTTTGTCCTCTGTACCATTCTCATCTATAGGAGAACAGGGAGGCGATCTCTGGGAGGGTAAATACATGGTCCACCGGCTTGTAGCTCTTGTGGGGTTTTCTGCCTGTAGCTCACAGAGTGAATTCGCTGAGCTCTTTCTCTCAGCATACTCTTCCTCTGGCTTAGAAGCAGTCTTGGAGCACCCCTGTGGTTGTATCTCAAAAGTCAGATTCTTACTCATGTTGGCTGATTTGGACTTCAGAAGAGCTAATATTTGTGCTTTGCTCCTGAGGTTTTGTGAAACTCCAGGACAGTGAGATTCCAAACTATTACTTCTTGTGGGCTCACTGCCCAGTAAAGCATCTGAATGATGGGTTACAGAGGTGACAGGAGAGCAAAACTTGTCCTCTCTCCTTACTATGTCTGAGTTAACACTGAAGGATGAAGACACAAGGGAAAAAGGCCTGTCGCTTCTCTCTCTGTTCCTGAACATATTCTCATTGACTGCCAGTGTATAATTCATGTCTTCCTCACCAACAGTAGAAAACAAAGGGAGAGGAAGTGTCGGGCCAGGTTTCAAATCATCAAATGAGGCAACGGATTCACCATTTTCTGTAACAGTCACTTTCTTTGGTGCCTTATATGGTATTTGAAAACCCTAAAGACATTAAAACAATCGTTAATGATATCATTATTTCTAAGGAAAATGTGAAATAAATTTTCTAAAAAGAATAACACATATGTATATCTTGCCCAAGGTATATAGTATTTAAATTTTGCTGAATTAAAATAAACATTCATTAGTAAGACTTTCCTAATTTGGATCTACTGTCTTGTCACTTAAATAAACTATGAGGTAACATTTTAGCAGCAAACCATCATAAAAATTTACCAGTTTCAAAAATAACTTTTTAACTATACACTGAAATATTAGTGTTCACACAGAAACTTACAGTAGCCTTCCTTTTTAAGCCAGAGGGCTGACACCCAAGAGACCGGCTCGAGGATATAAATGTCCTTGGACCTGACTCCAGAGCTTCTCTAGGGCCATCCAGTTTAACACCTCTACTTCCAGCAGCCTTAGCCTCCTCAACTGTGATTAAGTAACGCTCACTTTCCAAGTCATCGCCAGGTTTCACCTAGATTTTAAAAAATAAACATCAAACTTGCATTTGGGTCATTTTATTTGCCTCACTAGCATTGAACAAGACCCAACAAATAGTCAACCTCCTTGCTAAAGAAATCAGTCCGTAACTAAATTCTTCAACTATTCATTATTATGTACCAATTAACCATCAAAAATAGAAAATGGTAATAATGCAATAAAAGCGTCACTAATTTGTTCTTTAGCCATTCATTCTGTGGTGCTGCAGAGGCCCTTTGTCATATGCTAAGAACATAAGACAGAGGAAAGCTTCCTTTCAAATAACTCACTAAGAGTCCACGCAACTAAATGCAGTATTTAAAAAAGTCAAAGCCACTAGTTATCAACTCTGTATCCTTACAAATGTATGTGAAGCAGAACTTCACAATTATCACAAATAGTTACATACATAACCACTTGCCTTGAAAAAAAAAAAAAGAGTATTTTTCAGTCTTTTTATTAGTCATCAACTCTAGGTAAAACATTAAGATTATCAGCTTAGAAAAATATATCTTTATCAAACATTTAGTAATGAAACTACCTAGGATAAAAATAACAGTAGTTACATTAATTAAGCACCTACCAAGAAAATGTCTCCCCTTGACCCTCTTTTCATAAATTTAAAGGAACAACCACTATGAATGATATAAGATTTCATTGCCAAATAGTCACAAAGTGATGTTATCGGTATGAATTTTAACGCATGACATTATAATAGGTAATTTCTAATCTTCAGAACAATACTGATCTATGTTTCTAGCTGAGGACACAGATCACAGGCCGCATAAAAGGTGTTTCAGAGTCTAAAAAGAGACAAAAGCAGTTCTAAGGCCTTCAATTCCTTTCCTTCTTCAAACATAAGAAAAGCACTGAGTACATTATGTGTGTAATGTATTTTTTTTTTTTTTGAGAAAGTGTTTAAAAGGGAATAATTTCAAAGACTATCAACCATGAAGGCTAAAGACAAAGCTCAAGGGGGCTGGAGAGATGGCTCAGAGGTTAAGAGCATTGCCTGCTCGTCCAAAGGTCCTAAGTTCAATTCCCAGCAACCACATGGTGGCTCACAACCATCTGTAATGGGGTCTGGTGCCCTCTTCTGGCCTGCAGGCATACACACAGACAGAATATTGTATACATAATAAATAAATATTAAAAAAAAAAGACAGAGCTCAATAGTGGAACACACAACCTCATGTACATGAAGTCTATCGTCCCATGCCCAACACAACAAATCCTCACCTATTAGATTCTAGAATCACAACCTGGGTTTGAATATGTCCTGCAACTAGCATTCTATGAGCATAAGCAGCTACTAAACCTTTCTGTGCTGCATTCCTAATATAAACACATCATAACATTGTCACAAAAATTAAAATGAAATAACTAAAAGCTGCTAGCACAAGGTACAACTATAATAAATAAACAATAATACAGGCTATAATTAATCAACATTAGTACTATAACTTAGCTATTAACAACATTCATAATAAAGTATCTAAGTAAATTTTTAAATTTCAAGGAAAGTAATGTAAATACATTAAAATACCTCGAGGCTCTTAAGAAATAGACTTTCCAAACATGCTCCTTTGTCATCATATAGAATTGCCTGTTATAAAACAAGAAAAAAGTTACAAAGTTTTCCTTTTCATTTCTTAATATCTTCAATAGCAAATCAAATTTGTCACGTACGTAAATCATGTAATAAAAGAATTATATACATTCTGTAACTTGGAATTGTAAGTACATCTCTTTCAAATGTTACTGCATCCAATGAGCATGAGAGCTTAGGAATAGAGGAAGCAATTCAAGGACTCAGGCTCAGGGGAACAGCTCAGTAATACACTTTTGGACAAGCAAAAGGACCCGACATCACTTCTCAGCACGGAAAAGTCTGACATGGTGGTATGAGCCTACATCTCTAGGTGAGATGAGGGAGATGGAGAGCCAGGAGGCCAGTCTAGCAATTGGTGAGCTAGCTCTAAGTTCAGTGAAAGACCCTGTCTCAAAAGATAGGTGGATAGGGGACATCCAATGTGGATTTTCTAGCCTCTATGCATTCAAGAACATATATATACTCACTCCCAAAACCCTTAAAAAAAAAGAGAAAAATAGCCGGGCGGTGGTGGTGCACGCCTTTAATCCCAGCACTCGGGAGGCAAAGGCAGGCGGATCTCTGTGAGTTCTAGACCAGCCTGGTCTACAAGAGCTAGTTCCAGGACAGGCTCCAAAACCATAGAGAAACCCTGTCTCGAAAAACCAAAAAAATAAAAAATAAAAAAAAATAAAAGAGAAAAATAAAAAAAAAAAAAACCATAATTCCTACCAGAAAAATCCTTGAATAAAATTGGGAACAAAATAGAATCAGAATGCATTGAATGTGGCCAATAAAAAATGAAATCAGGGCCTGAAGAGATGGCTCAGCAGTTAAGAACACTTGCTTCCAGATGGCTTGAGTTTTGTACCCAGAACTCATGTCCAGTGACTCACAATTGCCTGAAACAACTCCAATGCCTTCTTTATAAATTTACAAAATAAACATATAAATAAATAAAAGCAGGTATGGTGATTCATGCCTGTAACCCAGCACTTGGGAGGCAGAGGCAGGTAGATCTCTGTGAGTTCAAGGCCAGCCTGATCTATATCCTAAGACTCTATTGTAGGAGGAGGAGGCCACTTGTTGGCTTCTGGCTGCTCAGCCCCAAAATAATCACACAGAAACCATATTATTTAAATCACTGCTTGGCCCATTAGCTCTAGCTTCTTATTGGCTAACTCTTACACCTTAATTTAACCTATCTCCATTAATCTGTGCATTACCATGAGGTTGTGGCCTACTAGCAAAGTTTCAGCGCATTGTCTCCAGGAGCTTCATGGCTTCTCTCTGACTCTGCCTCCTTTCCCCAGCATTCCATTTAGTTTTCCCCACCTAGCTCTTTTCCCCTATAGCTCTGCTATAGGCCCAAAGCAGTTCCTTTATGAACCAATACTATACACAGCATACAGAGGAAAATCCCACATCACTCTGTCTCAAAAACAAAAATATATATGTGTGTGTGCATATATTTGTGTGTATGCATATATATATAATACACGTGTATGTATACATGCTGGCATACATTGAACTTGCAGATTTAAGTCAAAGCTAATTTTTTAAATTATTTATTTGTATTTTATGTGATCAGGTTTTTTGTTTGTTTGTTTGTCTTTGTTTTGAGATAGGGTTTCTCTGTAGCTTTGGAGCCTGTCCTGGAACTAGTTCTTGTAGACCAGGCTGGCTTCAAACTCACAAAGGTCCGCCTGCCTCCACCTTCCGAGTGCTGGGATTAAAGGCGTGCACCACCACCACCCAGCTGTGCGTCAGTATTTTGACTGCATGTATGTCTGTGTGAAGGTGTTGGATCCCCTGAACAGGAGTTACAGACAGCTGTGAGCTGCCCATGTGGATGCTGGGAATTGAACCCAGGTTCTCTGGAAGAGCAGTTAGTGTTCTTAACCACTGAGTCATCTCTCCAAACTGCTAAGCTAATTTTTATTTTAACAAATCAAATTTTTTTTTAAATACAATAAATAACCTCTTCCCTATTGAAAAGCTTCTGTAAGTGACAATTTTACAACAGTGGCTCTCAGCATATGGGTTACAACCCCTTAACAAATCTCTATCTCCAAAAATATTTACATTACAATTAATAACAGTAACAAAATCACAATTATAAAGTAGGAACAAAAATAATTTTATGGTTGGGGTCATAGCAACATGAGGAACTGTATTAAAGAGTCCCAGCATTCAGAAAGTTGAGAAGCACTGATTTACAACGACAGAAGCAGAATAAAGCCAGAATGTGAAGGGCCTGAATAGCGTCACTTAAGAGCATGTGCTTCATCAGGAGGCCATGACTGTCGTTAGCATGCACATGATATCATAAACCCACAACCAAGTTTCTGTAAGAGTTATTATTAAAATAGACTTAGCTAGAGCAGCGTTGTTGTGGCACACGCCTTTAATCCCAGCACTCAGGTGGCAGAGCAGGGCAGCTCTTGAGTTTGAGGCCAGGCTGGTAAACAGAGCAAGTTCCAGGACAGCCAGGGCTAACCTGAGAAATCCTGCCTTGGGGGGGGGGGGGGGTGGTGGAAGGATGAGGGAGGGACTTACCTAGAAACAGGCCCTGGAGCCAGGTCTAAATTCATGAATGACTCTAGCACTTTCAGCCGGGACTCCTGGCTATGATGCACCTGTGCCCCCCAGTTTGATCACCGGATAAATAATGAAATGCCTAACTCAGAGGAGAGTGGTGCAGACTAAACTGGTAGACTGAGAGCTTTATGACCGCACATCGTAAGTCTCTCTACTCAAAACAGACTGAGGAATGCTCACTTACTGAACTTTCAGAATATACAAAGAACATAAGAAAATGATCTGAAGATTTCTTTTTCACACCACGGCAATGTATGGCCATAACTGACATCTTATTATCAACAGGGTTATCCTAATGCTCAATGAAAAGGCAAGAACACAGCTGTTACACGCCAGAGTCAACTGCTTGGCACTCACTCACCTTGTTGCCTAAAGTGGTCTTCAGAACGCCATCTTGCCACACTTTTGACTTCTTCATCTTTTGATGAGTATAAAGGACCTTATTTCCAAAAGTACAGAAGAAATCATTGCTATTTACACATTTAATATTAGAGTTTACAGGCCATAGAAAAATAAAACATCCCGTATCAAAATAATAGCACAGGTATCACCACAATAACAAAGTCAGTGACAGAGTGCATCCTCAGCATCATGATGCCGAGTTTAACCCTCAACATAATAAAAGGAAAACAATTTTAAGGCAAAGAAGACAGCTGACTAGGTGGGTAGAACCAAAAGCTAAAGGAAGAAAGGATAAGTGAAGGCCTATAGTCTTAACAGAGCATCAAAAATAATTTTAAACTGCCACATCATCAGAGGGAAGGAAAAAACAATTATTGGGTTACACATTCCTTATTCATGTAGCTCTCTGAACAGTCTACCCCACCTTCACAGCACCTGAGGACAGAACTATTTCACACTGCCTCTGCCTTTAGACTCCCCATCTATTAGCGGAAGAATGGAGTTTACAAGCATTATATATGGTGCCAGATTCAATCACAGACTGAACAGAGAAACAAGTATGAAAATCTAGCTGACTATTACTAAATCAAATGGTAAAGAAATTTAGGAAAAAAAAATGCCTAGCAATGCAGAGGTTTGGGGACAGCTCAGCTGAAAAGCATTTGCCTCGTAGGCATGAGGACCTGACTTTGAGGCCCAGAATCTACATAAAATGCTCTACATGATAATGTATTCTAGGCACAAAGAAAACACATAGGATCCCAGCCAATCTAACTTAATTGGTAAGCTCCAGACCACTAAGAGACCCTATCTCAAAGGAGGTGGGTGGTGTTTCTAAGGCTGGCACGCACACACATGTACACACATATGCATATACACAGGCCTTAATTGTCTTCAAAATCTAAGAATGCTACCCTTGTAAATGTTATCTCCTAGTGCAGCTATTTCTCTGGAAAATTTAGCTACTTATCATTAAAAATGTACTTTACATTATAATGTAACATATTAGTTACTTTTTAGTATTTTTAAACTGTTTCTATGCCTAACATAAGTAATATTATAGATAGAAGCTCTAAGTACAAAAGCTATTTAGTGTCTTCAATAATGTTTGAGTACAAAAAGGGTTTAACACCAAATTATGTATCACTATAGGCAGGAATGTCACCAGTGACAGGTCTTAAAGCAAAAAATGTTGTTTCCTGGTCCAAAGAAAAAATACTCCCTAATACTTCATCAAACTTCATCAAGAGTTTGAGGCCAGCCTGGGATACAAGAGTCCTATCCCCCACCCCTCTCCCCACAAAAAGGAAAATTATTAAAACTTACAATAAATTCTTGACTTTCCATTGTTCCTTCTGAAATTATAAACCAGTCAGGTCCAGAAAGCAATCAGTTTTTACTCAACAGTTTATATGCTCTAAAAGGAAAAACAGCAAAGAATGGTCAATCAGCCCTGACAAAAAGAATAAGTATCAAATACAAAGATTCTCAATAAATCTTGATTAGAGACCGAAACCAAAGAATTAAGACTATCAGTCTATCTAGCCACCATGCGAAGCAAAAGTGTATCTATCGGGGAGGACACAACTGAGTGATACCACATAATGCAAAATGAAGATGAAACTACTACACTTACCAATAATCTGTAAACATCTCTCTAGGTACCTTAGTATGTATCAGAAAGTGGATTTTTTTTTCCTTCAATAATGTTTTGCTCCTCGGAACTCAAATTCAATTATTTTCCTAAAGCATTAAACTCACCACAAGATGGCCCCCTTGTGTCTTACATTTTTCCTGTTCCAGTAGTTCCTCAGTATCCAGGGCCTAGTTTCAGGACCACAAATAACCAACATCTAGGGCTACATGAGTTCACATATAAAATGTCATAGTTTTTTGTATATAATATAGGAGTAGGTACATATTCTCCGAAATACATGAAACTATCTCTAGATTACTTATACCTAATGCATTGTAAGCAATATATAAACAAAGAATGATTAAACTATTGTTTAAAACATCTGTCTCAAAGGGGGGAGAGGGAGGGAAGAAAAGAAGGAAAGGAAATTAAGAAGGAAGGAAAGTAGGCAGGCTTGGTCACACACACCTTTTTGTATACTTTTTTGGGACTTTGTTTTGTTTTGTTTTTTGAGACAGGGTTTCCCTATGTAGCTTTGGATGTCCTAGAAATAGCTCTGTAGACCAGGCTGGCCTAGAACTCACAGAGATCCGCCTGCCTCTGCCTCCCAAGTGCTGGATAACACCCATCTTTGATTCCAGTGCAGAAGCAGCAGAGTCAAGTGGTTCTCTTTTCTTTCTTTTCCCACTTCTAGGGGCAGACAACAGGGCCCTATGTAAGCTAAGTAATAATGCTTCCACATGCCCAGTTTTCTGTTTGTTTGAGACAGGACCTGGCCAAGTTGCACAATTCTCCTGTCTCAGCCTTTGGAGTAGCTGGGATATATTACAGGCAGCTGGCCACCACGCTCAGAAAGAAAACTCTTTTGAACAGTGTTGCAGCAGCTATGTAACTATCCTGTTACTGGATTAAATATTAAAAATATGGCCAAATTTTGAAATCTGAAATCATCGATGGTGAATTGAATAGAGATGCCAAAAAAGCACACTAATGAGTACATTTCAAGTGGTTCCGTGGCCATGACCTCATCACTACAGGAGAACTAGACAGTAATGAACATTTTAGGTCCTATTCTTGCCTACTGAATTAGAAAGTCTGGTTCTGGAGCTCAACAAACGGCTCTAACAAGGCCTCTTCAGTGGCGGTGACGCCCAACCCGGAAAACAGAATGCGCAGAAGCCTGATCCCTAAAGAAGCATTCGAGGGCGAGGTGAGCGACAGGGCTGGAGTCATCAGTAATCGGATGTATGCAACCTTATTCTGTTAGTCCGAGAGGGAGAGCTTTCCCTGAAGGCAACGGGAAGCCGTGCTTTCTGAGAAAAGCTGCTACAGCAGTTCAATGAGGGCGCACCCGAGCTAGCCCGAAGTCCCAGGTTCGCTCCCCGGCACCGCCCAAACCACGAGCATCCTGTTAAGACACCACCAGGACAAATAACTGCAAGAAACATTACTTTCACTTGCAGAATTTCGGACTGATCAGAGTTTTGTGACCCTAAATAACAGGAGCTTTGGTTCTATGTCAGCCCCTAAGACAACCATGACCGGGCTGGGACTCGATAATGACCCGCCTCACCCGGCATTCGAACGGCGCCCCGTGGGCCGCTCCCGTGGAGGCGAATCAGGGTCCAGGCTCTCCCAGCCGTGCCAAGTCGCCCGGCCTCTCCACCCTACATTCCGTAGAAGAGAGTCTTCACTTCTCCTCAGGGACACAGAATCCACTTTCGAATTTCTCCCGCGAACTCGCGAGACGTCATCAGCCAGGGACGGATTGCTGAGGGCCCCGCCCCCCGGCCCCGCCGCCGTCCACAAAGCACCAATGGAATTCCTCTTAGGAGAGCGGTCCCCGCCTCGATCTCCCGCCAGATCCCGCCCCCGAGGGGCGTCACCCATGACGTCACGACGGAAGTCCCGGCTCGGACGCCGCTTCCCACAGGGGTCCGAGGGAAGCGCGTCGCTCGTCGGATGACGCGAATTTACCCCGACCCGAAGGACCGGGAGGCGGAAAGCGTGGAAGGAGGCAGTTGCTGACCGTGGCTTTGGGGACGTGAACAGAGTAAGTCACAGATGGCCGGTAGCGCCACTCGGACACGCTGAGATGTACACTCGGCGTCCAGTCCCCTGCGGTCCAGCCCACCCGCCGTGGTCCGCTTCACCCCGCCCCCCTCGCCCCTAGTCCGTTGGTTCGGCTGCTCGGTGCGCACGCGCAGTGCTCTGGCGCCGCTTGCAGTTCCCATCCCGGGACTGAGGGGGCGGGCCGAGCTCAGTGTTGGGAGGTTTGGGGCACGCCCGGTTTCTGGGGGGCTGTCCAGTGGCTGAGCGGTGCTCTGGGCGCTAGGCAGCTTGGAGTTGAGCTTCGGCTTCCAGAAAAGCAGTTGTGAGAACTTGCATTCTAAAATTGAGGCTTTTCTTTGGCAAGACTTCCGGCCTTTTAGTCGCCTATAGAAAGTCCGTTTTAGGCCGGGCGGTGGTGGCGCACGCCTTTAATCCTAGCACTTGGGAGGCAGAGGCAGGCGGATCTCTGTGAGTTCGAGACCAGCATGGTCTACAAGAGCTAGTTCCAGGACAGGCTCCAAAACCAC
>NC_022022.1:23319332-23336285 GCF_000317375.1 Microtus ochrogaster | reverse complement strand
GCTGGCATTAAGCGATGAGTGTTAAATTCCGAGCGCGCTTAGGACAGTTCACTGAGACTGGAAGGCCTCTGGAAGACTACCTTTAGTGGGAAATCGAATGGCTTTAGAAAGCATGTTTACACTAGAAGGTTCATTCGGAGCAAAGATCCAGGCCACTGTCTTTTGCGCCCTTTGGATAGTCTTGTCATGACTACAACTTTGGTTCTCAATCTTTTGGGCACACTTCTTTTTGTTCATAATAATAATAATAAAAGTATCATGGCCAAGTTTCTTTGAAAATTTTACATGTACCCATAGAAACATATTGTGTATGCTTTTACAGGCAAAATGTTTACATATAGTAGAAAATATGACATTCACTGTCTTTGAACAATGTTACAACTTTGTAACTTGTAGGAGAGCGTAAAAATGGAAACCATGTTTGCCCGAGTTAGATGTAATTCGTTACTGGGCTGACCAGGGTCTGTTAGCATTCATTTCTACTTTCTCCTGCATATTGATCTGCTCTTTGCTCCTTTAAATGGACTTGTGGCACTGAATTTTGCCATTCATTTTGTATTTGTACATTTTGCCTTTTCTTTAAAGTTTATCTTGTAACCATCTCTTGAATTCCTAAGGTTTCTTGAAACTCACCTGAAGGGTCATGGGGCTTCAGACTAGGAATTCCTGGGTCAGACTATAATATGAATAGTGACAATTTGTAGAAGTTTCTACTAAAAGGTGGCAGTGTAAAAGTCAAACATACCAATGTTTGCTTACCTAACTAACTTTGACTAAGTTGCATAACCTAACAGCCTCCTTTTAAAAAGTTGAAAGAAACTGCATAGTATGATTGTCAAGATTTAGAACAATGTATATAAAGTAACTGGCATTGTTTCACAATAATTTTTTCATTCTTTGTTCCAAAACCATGGTGTTGGGGGGGGGGGTGTTTTTTCCACACAGGGTTTCTCTGTGCAGCCCTGACTCTTCTGGAACTCACCCATCTGCCTACCTCTGCCTCCTGAGTTCTAGGATTAAAGTTGTGCACCATCGTCACCCATTTAACTGTACTTTAATACTTAGGACAGCACAGAGAACCTGATGAGGAGTTACTGATGTTGCAAGCTTAGAAATAACCTACATAAACCATATCAATATTATGACACATAGACTTCTGTAAAGAATAGATGACTTGTAGAGCATGTTATAAACTTGTCTTATTCTGATTCCTATTATGGGGAACACTAAAGGGAGATGAAAGCCATTTCAAAGATCGGTTTGGTAGGATTCAATGACAAATTGGTAAAGAACAGCTTGGCTGCCTGTTGTGTTCTCCAGAGCAGCTATTTTTGTTTTGTTTTGAGAATCTTTTTTTTTTTCTTTTGGTTTTTCGAGACAGGGTTTCTCTGTGGTTTTGGAGCCTGTCCTGGAACTAGCTCTGTAGACCAGGCTGGTCTCGAACTCACAGAGATCCGCCTGCCTCTGCCTCCCAAGTGCTGGGATTAAAGGCGTGCGCCACCACCGCCCGGCTGAGAATCTTTTTAATTATGAATAGATGTGTCTAAATGTGCACATGCGTACCACATGCCCACAGAGGCCAGAAGACTGCTTTGGATCCTCTAACTAGAGTTATAGGAGGTTGAGAACTTTGATGTCAGAACTAGAAACTGAACCTGTGTCCTCATAAGTGATGAGTGTTAACCACTGTGCCATCTCTACAGACCTCTCCATGGCAGCATTTTAAGTGTTTAAATTGCATTTTCCTTAATTAATCTTAACAGTAACTATTATATAGGCAAGATTTATGTCCACATTTTATGGACCACAGAGATGAGAAGCATACAGAGCTTGCTTGATCAGCTTTGTGAGTTAGCGGTAATGAGAGTAAATAGGCATTGGAAGGAAAGGATAAATTTCCTTTGGAATGTTATTGCCGTAGAACCTCAGGAAAGTACAAATAGCACTAAGAGTATAGTAAGGACTAAAGAATAGTTCAGTGGTGGGATACTGGCCTAGGATATGGAAGACCATCAGTATCAGGGAGAAAGACAGACAAAGGGGGATAAAGATATAGGGGCTCTGTAACCCATGGCCATGATGTAAGGAGGCTAAATTGTTGTACAGTCTTGTGACTTTCTATTTAACTGTATCTTGCCCTAAATTGAAGGTGTGTTTGATTGTTCTGAACTGGAATATGCTAAGCTACAAAAGTAACCCTTAATAGAACCAGGAAGGCGGGCCTCTGGACTAAGAGAGTGGAATGATAACTGTAACATTCTATGTTTTTACTGTTCTGTCTGCTCTGCTTTAAATCTAGTGGATGTAGAGTAGTGTGGCTATAGATTCCACTATGCTTGACTGAGGTTAATGGTTCTCGACCTTCGTAATTCTCTGGCCCTTTAGTACAAGTTCCTCATGGTGTGGTGACCCCCCAACCATAAAATTATCCTCTTCCTACTTCATACCTGTAATTTTGCTACTGTTATGAATCATAATGATCTAATATGTGACCCCAACTCTTGACTCACAAATTGAGAACCTCTACCTTAGATGGTGGGCTTTAATGGAAAAGTTAATATAGAGTTTGAAGTCTTCCCTTATAACAGTTAGCTATAGAACTGCTATGTGATATTATAATCTGTATTTATATTTATACCTTACCACCTTAGAAAAGAATTTGAAATGCATGGTACCTTATTTTTATTATATAGACCAAGCTGACCTCAAACTCACAGAGGTCCACTTGCTAGTACTTCATGAGTGTTGGGATTTAGGTGTATACCACCATGCCCAACTCCAAGTACTTTTAAATGTATCTAACTGCTTCACAAATAAATAATGACCAAATTAAAGTTTCTCCCTCTATATATTTAGATTATAACGGGGTAGATAGAAACAGAACTTTTAATTGCAGAGAGTGATGAGCAGAAAAAGAAAAGCTTGGAGTACAGTTCAGATTGGCATCAAGGGTACTGTTTTAGGTTGGATAAAAGAAAGGCCTCTCTGAGACAGTAACATTCCCAGATCTGGGTAAATTAAACTGTATAGGTGTACTGGGAAAAGAAACAGCAGAAAGAACAAAGACCTGGAGACAGGAAGAGCTTTAACATACATAAGAAATTTAGAGATGACATGTTATAAGCCTGCTGCTGGAAGGGCTGGAGAGGTGGCTCAGAGGTTAAGCGTACTGGCTGCTCTTCCAGAGGTCCTGAGTTCAATTCCCAGCAACCACATAATGTCTCATAACCATCTGCAATGAGATCTGGTGCCCTCTTCTGGCATGGAGGTATTCTTGCAGGAGGAATATTGTATACATAATGAATAAATCTTTTTCATTGTGGAAAGACTTGTGGAAGATAAAGTTGAAGAAATATGTTCAGGTCAGATTGAATAGGACCTAATAAACCTTTGTAAGGTCTTTGGACTCTATGTTTAATGTGGTGAGTCATTTGTACTAATTGTCCTGATTAACATATTTAAGTGATTGTCCTATGTTAAAAAAAATGATTATAAGAAAGCAGTAGTAGAAGCAAGTAGGCTATTAAGGAAGACCTTAACATTTGTTAACTGCCTTGTGGGTGCTGGGAATTGAACCTGGGTACTCTGGAAGAACAGTCAGTGGTCTTAACTGCTGAGCCATCTTTCCAGCCCCTGCCTGGCAGCAGGAAGGCACAGGTGACAGATGCTTAAATATCTATCGTACACATATACTTTTGAGGGTGTACAGTATACACAGTAGGTACAGCAACTTCCTCTCATGTAGGGCCTCAGACATAAAAGATATGTGCCTTCCCTATCAAAAGGTAACGTGTACATTTCGATATTAACTTACAGAATGGAAACTGAAAATCAAAAAACTATGGAAGAAAGCACTGAGAAGAGAAAAGAAGAAAAAAAGAAGCGCTCGAGGGTTAAACAGGTGCTTGCAGATATTGCTAAGCAAGTGGACTTCTGGTTTGGAGATGCAAACCTTCACAAGGACAGGTTTCTTCGAGAGCAAATTGAAAAATCTAGAGATGGATGTAAGTTTCCTTCCTCTTAAGATAACTCCCAGGTCTTACCAAGAGCTAATTTGTTTATATTAAATTTTACTCCTATCACACATCCCACCCACAAACATCTTGTGCTTCACATTTCAACTAGATGTGGACATATCTCTTTTGGTGTCTTTTAACAAAATGAAGAAGTTGACCACTGATGGGAAGTTAATAGCGAGAGCATTGAAAAGCTCATCTGTTGTAGAGGTAAATTTTTCATTACACATTAACCACATCTGTTTGGGCAAGGGAGAGGTCTGGCACTGGGACCTTTACGTATTCATACCAGAGGCACATGAACTGGCCTTTTGGAACATCTATGGTAGGATACCATAACCCTTATGGGGGGAGGTGGAGGAAAAGTGAACTGGGATTGAAATAATTTTAATCAAAAAGGAGATGAAAATTACGACACCAAGTTTATTAATATTTTAAAAGTTGGACTTAGAGGGAACCAGAATCCGGAGAAAAAAGCCCCTAGGTGAGAGACCAAAGGATGAGGAGGAACGCACTGTGTACGTGGTAAGAAAAACAAATTTAAGTTTAACTCTAATTCTTTATTGATAAAATGTGGAATTTTAAAATGCTTAAACTGTTCATGACACTTTGATTTATACAGGAGTTACTTCCCAAAAATGTTACCCATAGCTGGATTGAAAGAGTATTTGGGAAATGTGGCAATGTGGTTTACATAAGTATTCCACATTACAAGTCTACTGGGGATCCAAAGGGATTTGCCTTTGTGGAGTTTGAAACAAAAGAGCAAGCAGCAAAAGCCATTGAGGTATGTCTGTAGGGCCCTGAAAATTAAGAAAAGTTAAACCGAGGTTAGTATGAATAAATTTGCATTCCCTTTTGCAATTGTTTTTTCAGTTTCTTAACAACCCACCCGAAGAAGCACCAAGAAAACCCGGCATATTTCCCAAGACAGTGAAAAACAAACCCATCCCTTCCTTAAGAGTAGCTGGTGAGTACCTAGGATTCAGGAAGCAAATACTGAATTAGCAGAGAAAATAAAATAATTTTTCCAATATTGTGTTACAGAAGAGAAGAAAAAAAAGAAAAAGAAAAAAGGCAGGATAAAGAAGGAAGACAGTGTGCAGGCTAAAGAGTTAGAAACAAGCAGCATGGGCGTGTCTAAAGCGAAGAGACAAAGGACTGCTTCCGAGGGCTCTGAAGCAGAAACACCTGATGCTCCAAAGCAACCTGCAAAGAAGAAGAAAAAACGGGAAAAGGTGGAGACATCCATCTTGCCTGAAGTTAGAGCAGGGAAAAGGGAGAGAAGCAGTGCTGAGGACGAAGACTGCCTCCCCCTCAGGCCTAAAGCCAAGAAGAGGGCTCAGAAGGATAGCATTAGTGAGGCTGCTTCTGAAGTCTCCAAAGAAAGCAGAGGTACTGTGTTAGGATTAGACAGAGCAAACATTTTAGCTACTTCGTAACCACAACCTGTCTTAAGAGAATCTTTCTTGCAGACTTAGAATTCTGCTCGACAGAAGAGGAGAAGGAGACTGGAGACAGAACAGGTGATTCTCTCCTGAAAGTGAAGAGGAAGCACAAGAAGAAACACAAGGAGAGACATAAGATGGGAGAAGAGGTTATACCGTTGAGAGTGTTGTCTAAGTAAGTACCCGTTCTCCGTGGCAGTTGGACACAAGCCCATCACCATTGCTAAAGTGCAATTCCAATTTCTATTTGACAGAGTTGTATATTAGCAACAGTGATGGCCTATGGTCAGTCCATTTGCAGTACAAAGTGAAGATAAGTAGGAGCCACCACACTCAAACATGGAAGCACTTATTTTTACAAAATCACAGCAAGTGGCTCCATGTTAAAGTAAAGGAGGCCCCTTAAAAAGTTCAGTGAAGTTCTCTTAAAGGCACAAGATTATAACAGGAAAACTTACCGTCACCAAAACATGGGAGCACTTACTTTCTTAATTCCAAAGCAAGTACATCCACGTTTAAGTGATGGGGAGCCCAGTCTTTACAAGTTCTAGTCTTAAATCTGTAGCATTTTTAAATCAAGATGCTAAATGGTTGAGATAACACAACAGGTATTCCCATGTGAAAACAGAGGAAACCCCTTCAAACTCATAAGTGGTTAGCTTTTTCAACTCCAAAGGTGTACATTGAATTCACTTCTACTAAAACAGAGAAGCACTTACTCTTTCTTAAATAAGACAGAAAGCACTCCCATGTTAAAGTTGAAGGGAACCCACCCTCTAGGCTGCTGTTATAAAAAGATAGGAAAAAGTGTGAAGGAAAAGAAATGTCAAGCATAGCAGAGGTACCTTACCATTGTGAAGTGGCGGCCAAAGAATCCAGTTCTCTGCTTGGAGAGTGAAAGACAGGAACTTTAGACACTTGTATTTATACTACTCCTAAACTCCTGAACTCCTTTTGGCTTTCTATCTCAGAGAATCATTACAAGAGCCTTTGTTATTTTAATGTATCAGCTCTCAGGGAAAGTAGATCCTGGGATCCTGGGTAGGGCTGGATTTTTTTTTTCTTTTTTGAAGTAAACAGATGTCAATGTTAACTGCTAAAACCATTACCACAAGATATCCTTCTCTTTAAAAAAAAAAACTCCTATCTGCTTGTTTGATGGCACAGATTAGGGTAACAATGAGCACTCCCACAGAGCCAGGAGATGCATTGTGCTTCTCTCTGGAGGAGTCCTGGCTGTTTGAAGAGACATCTACATGGTAAATGTATGTAAATAAATAAATTGCTTCCATGGGGTGTTTTTTTCTTCTTAGAAATTCCTTTCGATTTACGTAAATCCTTAGGAATGTTATCTCTCAAATTGGAAGCAATTTAACAAATCTTTGAATTTTAGTGTCTCATTTTCCCCCAAAGTTGTCTAATTTAGTGAATATTACTTGGAGGAAGTAACTCAGAATTTTCCTTTTGCAATTAAAAATTCTAGAAACATATCAGGAACTTAGCTGGGAAATGAAAGCATTTTACCTTACTATTAATGAAAAGGAACTTTGTGTGTTTGCTAGATAGATTTATGGCCTAAGAACTAATTAAGTGCATGCTTTTAAAAGAAAGGAGAGTTGGGGAGACTGGGAATTTCAGAGTTCTCAGTGGGTCGTCATGTCACTATTTCAGTAGTTCATTCCTTTGTTTTACAGAACTGAATGGATGGATTTGAAGAAAGAGTATTTGGCACTGCAAAAAGCCAGTATGGCTTCTCTAAAAAAAACAATATCTCAAATCAAACTGGAATCAGAAATGGACACAGACTGTGCAGTGCCCAGCAAGTCTGGAGAGAGGAGAGGCAAAGGTGAGGGTCAGTGTAACAGCAGCTTTCGTGCTGTGATGCGCTGGGGACTGGGTCTAGTCGACGAGGCTTTCAGGTGCTTGTGTTGCAGCGATAGAGTGCTTTCCCCAGATTTAAGATGACCTGCCCCCAGGAAAAACTGAAAGGAAACGGGAGAAAATTGAAGTGTTTGTACTTTCTCTTCATCACCAGCGAGTTTACTCACGACATACCAATGAAAACTGAAGTTTCAGTGGAAGATAAATTCTGATCATGAACATATTAAAGAATTATTCTTATTGATTGTAACATTAGTAAAGATTTTTTTTGTTGTAAATATTTTTATTTATTTATTTTAGCTCATCTATTTATTTTCTATCCCAGCTGCAGCCTCCCCCCTCCTCCCCTTGCAGCCCCTCCTCCCCATTCTCCTTTATTGAGTTTTATTCTTTGGTTTGGGCAATGATGCATTTTATTTCATGTTAATTTCCAGATAAGCATTGTGATGCATTAATAGTAATTTTAAATTGTACAAGTACTAAGTTATTTCAGTTCATTAGCCTGAGAAATCACTACTGCTGTTGTAGAGTGGTGCGCCTCATGTTAATGTCAGGTGTGGGAAACTTATCTCTGGCCTTTTCCTTTTCACAGAGTGCTGCCCTCAGGAGAAGGTTAATGCCCAGGGCCCACAGTTTGTGAACGGAGTGATTGTGAAGATCATGAGCACAGAGCCTCTACCAGGCAGGAAACAAGTCAGGGTAATGTTTATGTGTGAAACGTTTTTCAAAGAATATGAAAATCAAAACAAGTCCGGTTAGAATTTGGACCTCTGATTTTGTAGAGTTTGAGTCTCTGGTAACTCTGATAACTCGTAGGTTTAATCTGAATACAAATCCTTCAGGAAATGAGATATACATTGAACTTTCTGAATGCCTTACCTTCCCGAGTCAATAATGCCTGCACTGTAGTTCAGGGAGAGCGGTGCAGGGATTCTAAGTTGCAGTTGTTGAAAATAAATATTCACTGTTGTGCTTTGAAAGTTTTGTCAGTTGTGAGAGTTTTACAAAGATATTTGGTGCCATAGTTTTTTAAGACTGGATTTAATAATATACTTGTTAAAGATTTTATTTTGCCAAATGTAACCATATGCTACTGTTTTCTTTTGAAGCCAGCCGCTGTATTTATGGATTTATATTCATCAGGACTAAGATTCCCAAATGACCGTTCCTTTTGTTGTTTTTCTAAGCAGGTTTTCTGTTGTAGCACAGGCTGTCTCAACTCATTATTTGTCCCAGGCCAGCAATCCTCCTGTTTCAACTTTCCAGCCTAGCCACTTTATTTTATACTGTATAAAATTTTTTATAACATTTTAATTACTTTTTCACATCTTAGAACTTTTAATACTATACATTATGTTGTTTTTGTTTTCTATCCAACTTTACCAATCTCATATTTTAATTGAAAGAAGCAGTGAGGTAGTTTTTTTCCCTGTAATCTGCGTGCACTCTTGTTACTGATTACCAGACTGTCGGTCATTATATAGGTTTCACATGAAGATATTAGCCTGACTTGATAGTGGATATATAGTAAATATCTTTTGAACTATGGTACTCTAAACTCTTACCACTACCAGGGGCTACATTACAGTTTCATCAACTTAACTACAGACTGATCTCCTACTGTATCCTAATTAATTTGATTAGCTAGAGTTAAAAGCTGTGAAGACATTTCAGTTATAATTCTCTCCACTTCTTTTTTTGTCTTGATTTATTAAGCAAGTGTTTTTACTAAGGGTGTTCTTATGTTACAGTGTATTGTGTGTAGGACTACTTTCTATCTTCTAAAGCTTGCAAATCTCTATTATCCTTTACTGTTATTAAGCTATTTTTATTCTACAATGAAATAATATTTCAAGATCCTCAATTCTTTCTATGACTCTGGAAATTTATTACATTAAAGTAATTTTAGTTCTTTGTGCCTAGAAAATTCTGGTCTAACCTAAAGACTTCCTTTCCAGTTAGAAATCTGTATTTATTTCTTTTGCTTTAATGACAGAAATTTGGCAGGTAAGATTACTGTAACATTCCTGCATAAATGCATTGTGTTCTCTAGCGAACCTACTGTGAGAAAAAAAATAGATTAAGAATGCAGGAATCTTCTTAATTAGTCTTCACAGCGGGACATTATAGGTAAAACTGTCCCCCTTGTGGGGTACCTCAGCTTGCTTAGAAAGGGTTACTTATGTATTTTATCTGAAACTGAGAGCTGTCAGCTGTGTTCCAGTAAATCTACCCATGAACCCTAGGATTCCTGTTGTAAAATGTTGAAAGATGGTTTCATGTGTTCTAAGTCAAACATGGTATTGTATAGGTGAGTGAAAATAAACTTCTCAAGTCCTTTCTTTTAATCTTTCTTGTACTAACCTGGCTAGGTTGCTGGGGGAGGGGTCATTTATATTCCACTCTGCAAATCTTGCCTTTAGCTGATCCTCCGCACCCCATGTAAGTTCATGTTTAAAGAATAGACTTCCAAGAGGATGAGGGAAAGTAGTTTGTAGTGAGTTGTTATATTGCTTCTCATTTTTGACCAACTTATTTTAAGAGTATTTTTGTGTATTTTAGAAGTTACAACTACATAGTAACTCATTGATACATTTGACAACCTTTGTGGGTACATTCATTAATTGTGAGGCATTTTAGGTGTTGATTTTAAATCTTTATACTTTTTTATCATATAGGATGTTTTGGCCACAATCTCAGAAGTTGTTTACGTTGATTTGCTAGAAGGAGATACTGAATGCCATGCCCGATTCAAAACTCCTGAGGATGCGCAGGCAGTAATGAGTGCACAGACTGAAATTAGAAAGAAGCACTGTTGGAACCTCGAGGTCCTTTCTGGTAAAACCTAATTTGTTTTTTCTTTTTTAATAAACAGTTATTATCGTAGGTAATTTTAATTGTTCTGCGTTGGGCTAATGGAACTAGCCTTCCCACCCCCATACATTCTCCTGCTTAGATTAGAATCTATGTTCTACTCGGTGACCAGAGCTATTGTTTGTTTTTAAGGTGATCACGAGCAGAGGTACTGGCAGAAGATATTGGTAGATAGACAGGCCAAACTTAATCAACCTCGGGAAAAGAAAAGAGGCACGGAGAAGGTAAGGGCAGCCTTTAAATGCATCTTCTGACAGTAATAAGTGAGGATAAATTCACTTTGGCTTTCCTATTAGAGTACTGTTTCAGACGGAGAAAGAATGCAGTTTTCTCCTGGCTTCAAAATAGATGGAATTAAGATCATTTGCTCACAGGGATTCAAAATTGTAATTTAGGATTTTTCTGTGCTTTGAAGCAGTGATACATGTTAAGTATACACAGTCTTGATTTGTAACTGCTGTGTTTTGTAGTTTGAGAATTAATTAAAACAATCATCAAAAATTTTATTTCTGTGATAATTTATATTTAGTTGCTCACCAAGAATAGTGTTTATTCTTTGCAAACAGTATTATTCTTTTAAATATTGTTCAGCCAAAGTGCTTAAAACAACTTGTTAAGAACTTTGAAAGCCCTGATTCAAATGTCCTATGCTTATTGGCTTGGGTATGTTTTTCATCAGTGCTCCTTTGGCATTTATGATGATTGACAGGAACGTTTGCTACTATTGGTCTTTGTGAATTTTTTTTCTTGAATGGAGCCTGATCTTGCTGAGATGGGAAGGCTCCCCCTTCCTCTCTGAAAGCTCTTTTGAGTCTTGGAGGTGTTAATTTCAAAGCTTGTTTGAGATGGTCAGATGTTAAAGTCATTAATATTTATTCTTCTGATTTGTGTGAAGTTCTGTTTAAATTGTCTGTATTTTTCTTACCTAGTAATTTTAACACTATAAATTTATCAAGATTCATCTTAGTCTCACGCAAAGAAATAAGCATTTCCAGAGTATTTTATAAAATTAAACTAGAACAACAAAAATTTAAGTTTTTTTTAACTCATTTTCCAGTTTTTACATGCTTTATTATCAAACTTGTTAGCATGGTCTAGGTAGAAACAGCTGACTTCATGGATTAAAATGCAGTGAATCTTCCACACCTATTAAATGGTATTGGAATCTTGTTAGAAGAAATTTAACCACAGCTAACTTGTTTGCCAGTCTTGTTGGTGTTGTTTTTTCCTGGTGCTGGAGATTAAGTGAGTGGTCTGCCAATGAACTAGGGCATGATAATACTCTCTGAATATATTAGCCCCCAGTCCTGCAAGTAGAATAATAGCTATGGATAATGAATCCTCTTGTCCCTCAGCTGGCCTAAGCATTCAGCGTGGCACAGGAGCTTTTACTTCCACCCGACAGTTCAGAAGTGCATCACTGTAGGCTAAAAAAATGGGAATTAGGTGTATAAAAAAGAGTGGAAGAATTTCAGTGATTCTGGCATTATTCCTTCCTCACTAGACACTGGTGCACCTCCAGTGGGAGAAAAGCTCTTAACTGAAAACCACAAAATTCTTAGTTTCGTGCTGTGGGGTAGAACACATTTCAGAACCTTGTTCCTGTTCAGTTTATCAGGACTCAACGTAGAAAACTAAATCAGTACACAGTATACTTTGTATAGATGTTTACATATGAAAATCAGTGACATCTAAATGAACTCATAAAGGATTGGGAACTTAAGGAAGGATCTGCTAAAGGGAAATGACTTGTTTTTTCTGCCCCAGATCTTGGTAGGATGCCCTTATAAGTCAGGAATTCCAAACCAAGGACTTATGGTAAAATTTTTATTTCTTCCCTTGAGTTGTTTAAATATTCTGTAAAATCTTTAAACTATATTTTTAAATTTATGTGAATGTGTCTGTCCCACAGCTTGCTGGAATCAGTTCTGTTCCTCTACCATGTGGGTCCTAAGGATGGAACTCTGATTGTTAGGCTTTAAAGCAAGTGCCTTTAACCCTAAAGCACCTCCCACCACCTACTTTTTTTTTTTTAGATGTTTGGCTTTGTTTTTAATCAGTGGCCTTTTCAATGCAAATTACTGCTGTCTGTTTCCAGACAAAGGCAGAATTCCTGTTTGTGAACAACATTGGTGTGCTAGGGTGCCAAGAATTTTTTACTCTTACATTTGTGAACAGTAATTTCATTTAATTATCATGACTGCCTGCCAATCAGATATGGCATGATATTTGATTCATAGATTGATTGATTTAGACAAGGTTTGTGGTATCATTCTTACCTCAAGCTCTGTGTAGCTGACAACAACTTTGCAATTCTGATCCCTCAGCTCTTGCCAACTGAGTGCTGAACTTGCAGGCTGGTCCCTTGCCCCAAGTTATGAGGTGTTTAGGTATCAAACCTGGGGCTTTGTATATTCTACCAACTCAAAGTTACATCCCTACCTCCAGAGCCAATATTTTTAAGAGAAAAATAAGACTACACTATAATTTTTTTTCTCTCTTAAGGAAGCTTTTGGCTTCTGGTGCAATAGTTTGTGCTTGCAATCCCAGCTATTCAGAAGACAGAAGAATAACTTGGGTTACAGAGACCTACTGCAGAAAAGCAGCAGCATCTGCTTTGGGAATGTTTCAATCTGTTGTCTTATGTGTTTCCAAAAAAATCTTCTTTTCCTCCTGTATATATATATATATACATATACACACACATATATATGTATGTGTATATGTATATATAAAATCATATTTTATATAATCTGTAATGTAGTGCATTTTTATTTAATAAAGACAGATTTTAATAGTATATTATTATTTGAAATCTTAACTTTTCACTTGTAAAATAAATTTAAACATTTTAAGAGGTATAATTGGTACAAAAGAATTGTAACATGAGCTGGGTGTGGTGATTTATGTCTTTATTCCTAGCACTTGGGATTCAAAACAACCTGGCCCCATAGTGAATTCCAGGATAGCCAAGGCTACACAGAGAAACCCTGTCTTAAGATAGCCTTGGCTATCCTGGAACTCACTATGGGGCCAGATTGTTTTGAATCCCAAGTGCTAGGAATAAAGACATAAATCACCACTACACAGAGAAACCCTGTCTTAACAAAACAGAACAAGCCGGGCGATGGTGGCGGCGCATGCCTTTAATCCCAGCACTCGGGAGGCAGAGGCAGGTGGATCTCTGTGAGTTCGAGACCAGCCTGGTCTACAGAGCTAGTGCCAGGACAGGCTCCAAAGCCACAGAGAAACCCTGTCTCGAAAAACCAAAAAAAAAAAAAAAAAAAAAAAAAAGAACAACAACAAAAGAATTGTGTAATATATGAAGTAGGGTGAAAAAATTAAGCCTGGTGTGTTGGTGCATACCTTTAATGGCAGCACTCAGGCTAAATCTCTCCAGTTAGAGGCCAGCCCGACAGGACTACAAATTAAAGTTTTGTCTCAAAACTAAATGAGTAAGCTGGGCATGGTGGCATATGCCTTTTATCCTTAGTACTCTCTGAGTTCGAGGCCAGCCTTGTCAGTAGAGTAAGTTCCAGGACAGCCAGGGCTACACAGAGAAACCTTGTCTCAAAAAATCAAAATAATAATAAATGTGTAGAATGGCCATGTGTGTCACTCTGCTTGGATTATCTCTCCAGTAAACAGTTGTTTTGATTTGTTTTCCTGAGAAAGGGTCCCACTGTGTTGCTCAGGCTGGCCTTGAACTCACAAAGATCCAACTTTCTCTGCCTTTGGAGTGCTGGGATTAAAGGTATGTGGCACCTTGCCTGTTCAGCTAGCAGTTTGTAAAGCAAATATGAGTAGTGCACAGAGGTATCAAATCTCACTCAAGTAGTATGTAAATCTTTAATCACAAAGTAATTGAGGACCCCATACCATTTAGTCTTAGGAATTAATAACCAAGTCCAGAGAACATACAAAATAATGCTAAGCTGTGAGTCTTCAGTGATGAGTGACCTATATTTCAGTTGAAAGATTTTGAGTTATGCACTATAATTGGAGGGAGATAGAGGTTTCAAATATTTAAGATCTGTTGCATAAAAATCTCCAGTTCTCTGTAAACTGATTACATCAAAACATAACGATCTTATTTGTCATTCTACCCCTGGCTTTTAAAAATATCATTCAACCTGATAACATAAGACTTTCATAGTGGGAACTGTATTTTTTTTTTTCGATTTTGAAGTTTCTGAGACATTCTAATTTCTTACTTTTTCTCTATAGTTAATCACCAAAGCTGAGAAGATTAGACTGGCCAGGACTCAACAAGCCAGTCAGCACATTCGATTCTCGGAGTATGATTGAGATGATGAGTTTCCTATGGGTTTCCTTGCCAGAGTGTTCTGAGAATGCTGGGACTGATTGATGGATGTTCTGATGAGATCTACATTTAAAGAAAAAGAAAACCTCTGTTCCTCAGTGTGGAACTAAGACTTTTCTTAGAGACAAACATATTATATGTCATATTTTTTTCAATGACGCTCGTGTTGAAATTATGCAGTCAACTTCAAATGATTTCATAAATAAATGTGTTTTAAAAATTATTGTTTTGTTTGTGTTTACAAAAAGCAACATGATTATAAAAATGCATGAATATCAGATGCAAACTAACTTGCTTTTCTTTTTTTTGCTACAAGCAGATGTGGTAAGTTTTCCATTCTATTTTTTCTCATCTTCCCTTCCTTTGAGCAACAGATCATATGAACTGTCTTATTTAAATATTGAATTTTAAAAGCATTGAGTTTGTTTTTCATAAATAAGACATTTTAATTTGATTGAATGATGTGCCAGGTATTATGAGCTTGGACGGAGTCTGGGAATTGACTTTGAGGAAAACTGAAATCTGTTATGTTTTCCAGAAATTCATAAGACTTAAGTAATTAAGTTGTTTTCAGAAGTTTATTTACAGTAGCTATGAAGGAGCGGCATCTCCATCAGAATCCTCTGAAAGGTGTCTGTGTTCCTTGAGGTAATATATCGTTTCTGCTCCCACTGGCTTTGGCCACTGCCTGCCAGAGTGGCAGTTTCTGTGTACTTTGTGAGGCCTATGGTCAGGCATGTTAACCTCTGTGACCCACAGAAAGGGTCACTAGCTGAGGAACAGCAGCTGAACACTGCCAAATATAAGTACCTGGCAGTTGCCTTTGCCTTCTTTTACCTGTCTGCACTTACGGCAACAGAAAACCTGGAAATAGTTGTTATATCCTATAACTAAAGGAGCTGCAATAAATAAAGAATTCAACATTCCAGACTCTCCTCTGTGTGATAGAAGCAGAGGTCGGTAGATCTCTGTAGGTTCAAGGATAGTTAATCACAAAGTCTAGGACAGCCATGTTACATTTACTATAGAGTATCATTACATTGCTGCTGTAGCACTTGAGAGATTCTAGTGGACGAAGCAAGGTTTCTTTCTCATGAAACCTCTATTATTTATAAAGACAAGCTTTAAAAATGAAAGATTGTTAGAAAGTTCCTGGTAACCTGACAAAATACTTCAGTAGTAAAAACTACTTGCTTGGCCTGGATTCAGTCCCTAAAACTCATGTACATACATGTACTCTTTCCCCATCATACATAAATAATAAAACATGCTTTTAAAAAAGGTACCTGTCATGCATATGGTGCACATACATGCATGTCATGCATAAAAATAAGTCTTGAAGGAGCTGGAGAGATAGCTTAGTGGTTAAGAGTTCTGGCTGCTCCTCTAGAGGACCTGGGTTCAATTCCCAGCACCCACATGGCAGCTCACAACTGTAACTCCAGTTCTACCCCACCAAGCATGTTTGTGATGCACATTTGTATGCAGGCAACATACCCATACATATAAAATTTTTAAAAATGAGTTTTGAAAATTTAAAATAAATTTGCAATTACTCAACTTTATTTCAACATATCTAATGAGCACTAGAAATGTAGCCAATCTGAATGGATAAAAGTATGTATAAATAAAGAATATGCCCGTCCTGAAATTTGTTTAAAGATAATCATTCTAAGAAACCTGGGCTTGGTGGTACATGCCTTTTGTCCCAACAGTTACGAAGTAGAGGTGGGTTCATCTCTTTGCTCTGTAAAGCAAATTCTAGGCCAGCCAAGGTTATATACTGTGAGACTCTGTCTCAAAAAAAAAAAAATAATAATCTTTTTATATTGGATTAATCACTTGTCTACTGGACCGAATGGATTATGTGTGGGTTTAATTTTACTGTCTTATTTTTAAGTATGTGTACATGTCTTTGACTTTTGTCTTGCTATGGACCCATGGCCGAACTTGAAATTGTAGTGATGTGTCTGCTTCTGCCTCCAAGTGCTAGGATGTAGATGTGTGCTACCATGCCCAGCTTCACATTAAATTTTTATTGAACAACATTGATTTAGGAAATGTGTACAACTGGAATTGATGACTATTTATCTCATTATACTGGCAGTTACTGACTGAGTCAAATGAGAATATCTAAAACTACTTCAAAAGGCTTAGGTAATGTGCAGATACAGTGAGCTTGTTTTGATTTTGAGACAGCGTTTCTCTGTGTAGCTTTGGAGCCTGTCCTGGAACTCACTTTGTAGACCAGGCTGGCCTCAAATTCACAGAAATCCACCTGCCTCAGCCTCCCAAGTGCTGGGATTAAAGGCGTGCAGCACCACCATCTCCTGGCTCAAAGAGTATTTTTGTGCCTAAACTCCATTGATAATCTCTCTCTCTCTCTCTCTCTCTCTCTCTCTCTCTCTCT
>NC_022022.1:23318063-23319232 GCF_000317375.1 Microtus ochrogaster | reverse complement strand
CTCTCTCTCCCTCTGTGTGTGTGTGTGTCTGTCTGTCTGTCTGTCCTTCAAGACTTTTTCAGGGCTGGAGAGATGGCTCAGTGGTTAAGAGCACTGGTTGTTCTTCCAGAGGTCCTGAGTTCAATTCCAGCAACCATATGGTGGCTCACAACCATCTGTAATGAGATCTGTTGCCCTTTTCTAGCATGAAGGCATACATAGAGGCAGAATGTTGTATACATAATAAATAAATGTAAAAAAAATAAAAAAAGACTTTTCCCTTCTCTGTCCTTCCCTCCCTACCCTTTCTTTCATATGTATGTCTGAATGCGAACACATGAGCATATATGAAAGTCGAGAGCACTTTTCAGGATTTGTCCTCCAATCACGTTGGTGTCAGGGATCAAGCTCAGGTTGTCAGGCTTATATAGCAAGCACGCGTGCCTGCTGAGCCATCCCACCAGCCCTTACTTTATTGATATAATTTCTTTTAACCTGCAATAGATCTGGGCTTAGGAGTCCATACACCTCTATAACTATATAGAAGTCATCATGCTATAGGGTTGAGGGTGTAGCTCTGTCACAATGTATTTACTCTGATGTGGGCCAATCCTTTGGTCTGTTCTCTTTTTAAAAAATCAAGATTTGGGGAATTTGTTGTGTAGAATTATTTAAAAATTACCTTGGGGGGGGGGGATGAAGAGAGGACTCAGTGGTTAGGTGCTTCTATTGCTCTTCCGGAATTTAGTTCCCAGCACCCGCATTGAACAACTCAACTACCTGTTACTGCAGCTCTAGAATGACAGATGCCTCTAGCTGCCAGGGGCACTTGAACCCCGATGCATTCTGGTATGCATGCACAAGAGAGTGTACACACACACAGTGTTAAAAATTGACATACCCTCGTCTAATCCTTATTTTAATATGAAAATATAGATATGTAATAAGATTGGGTGTATATTTTAAAGTTAATCTTGATAGCTGGTCGGCTAGTTAATGTAATGGAAATGACTGCTCAAATAATTTGCAAAGTTAATCTTGATAGCTGGCGGGCTAGCTGAAGAAAGAATGTAATGGAGGGGGCTGGAGAGATGGCTCAGTGGTTAAGAGCACTGCCTGCTCTTCCAAAGGTCCTGAGTTCAATTCCCAGCAACCACATGGTGGCTCACAACATCTGTAATGAGGTCTGG
>NC_022022.1:23313431-23317316 GCF_000317375.1 Microtus ochrogaster | reverse complement strand
CCTAGGCAAGCTGATCTATCTGACCTTTCTCTCTCTCTCTCTCTCTCTCTCTCTCTCTCTCTCCTCACTTCCTTCACCCTTCTTTTCTCTCTCTTTCCTTCATAACCCCCTTACCCTTATATCCTTCCCGATACCCACTAAATAAACTCTCTATACCCATACTTTCTCTGCATCTGTCTCCCACTTGCCAGGGGAGCTGCCAGGATTGCAGCGCCATAAATCATAACACAGGCAATCTCTGTGAGTTCAAGACTAGCTTCAGCTACACAGTAAGATCCAGGCCAGCCAGTGATTGAGATTTATATATATATATCTGTCTCAAAAAAATATTTTCTATAACTCAGCTTTATTTTCTATAATACAACTTAACCTCTTTCAAGTTCTAAAATCCAAAAAGACTTCTACTGCCACGCAGATTTTAGATCCCTTTAATCTGAGAGTGAAGTGGAAATCTGAGGTTTATTCAATAACACATTGGGGGACCCAAAATAACCTGTCTGAGAAGTTCACTCTTCAGCTTTGTCCTGAATCTAAATCCATCCTGGTTGCTCCTGCACAGTTGGCCCCAAAGTCTCATGCTGCTTCTGAAACATGCTCAGGGCCCCAAATAATGGGAATTCTACAGTTCTGTTCAACCTCTGAAATTAGCATTAGGTGGTTGTTGGGTTCCGTTCTTCTCATCCTGTCAAATCAAAGCAGGGATAGTTTAATGCTGGGCACAGCAATGCATTTACAAAATTAGATATGCAACAGCAGACAGGCAAAATTGCTCAACAGGTACAAAATGCCTGCTGCCAAGCCTGAAGTCTCTGGGACTTCCTGGTAGGAGAGAAGCAGCTCTTGCAAGTTGTCTTTACACTGGCACGTGTACTCCCCAGCATGGGACCAACTCCCTCCACACACACATGCATATACATACACACACACACACATAAACACATGTTAAATTGTTCAATATCCAAGACCACTTGAAAAGTTGTATTGTTTGTACTTTTGACTGCAAGAAGCAAAAAGTAACTACTACACTAAAGGAAAGAAAAAGATTGTTGAGAATTCACGATAGGCTTATGAAATCCAAGGAAGAAATAGATCAAGATTTCAGTACTAAACACCCTTGGGATGTGCAGCAGCCTTAGCCAATATAGAGGTCTCAGTAATAGAGTAACTCAGTACTTCATGGTTGAAGTATTAGCCACAGCGTACTCACATGCCAAAATGCAGCTCCTCTTTGCAGTCCCCAGAGTGGCAGTGAAATAGTTCTACATTCATGGTAGAGCATGTGACATTCTGCATTCAATCACGAACCATCTGAATAACCTAAATGTACCCAGTTGTGCCTTTGCCTAACAAAGTAGTTTGTTTGGAAGCACAAAAGAAATAGTAGAAAACACAAAACATCAGTAGAACTGTCTCACAGAGATAATAACAGAAAAAAATCTGAATGAAGACAATGGAGTTTTCGAAAAACCTATTACTTTCCTCGGCTTGGAACACAGCAATGTATAATTAACAGAATGTATGTGGCACTTAAGAGTATTATGACATGGGCGTTTCCTTGATTAATAGTACTACCTAACCAGACATGATGGCACAATCTGTTATCTCAGCACACAGGACACAGCCTAAGGACCTCAAGTCAGAGTAGGCTACATAGTAATATCCTTTCTCGGCAACACAACACGCACAACACAACACAAAACACAAAAGACAGCAATGGTCCCAAATACACTTGGAGACACGCTAAATTTTTATTTTATTTTATTTGGATAATCTCATATACCCCAGGCTGTCCTTGAACTTGTTATGAAGCCAAGGATGAGAAGACCCTCCTGCCTCCACCTCCTGAGTACGAGGATTGCAGGTGTGTACACCCACACCTGGTTTTGGGATCAAACCAGGACTTTGTGCTAAGCAAGTATTCTACCAATTGAACCACCTAAAGCCATCACTTTAGAAAAAAAAATATCTTCTTAAACAAATCTCTTCTTTTGTTTTGTTTTTATTTTATGTGCATTGGTGTTTTGCCATGGGTTTTGGGTCTTTTGGACGTGGAGTAACAGACAGCTATGAGCTCCCTTGTGGCTGCTGGGAATTGAACCCCAGTCCTCTAGGAGAGCAGTCAGTGCTCTTAACCACTGAGCCATCTCTCCAGGCCACAACTTCAGAAAATTTTAATATGGCCTTGTGGTGGTGGCACACTTCTTTAATCCCAGCCTGTGAGAGGCAGAGGCAAGTGGATCTCTGTGAGTTCAAGGACAGCCTGCGCTACAGAGTGACTGCCAGGACATCCAGGGCTACACAAAGAAACCCTGTCTCAAAAAAAAAAAAAAAAAAAAGTATATGTATTAGTTCATGATATTAAATGTTTTTGATCCTTTACACTCCCTTTTTGCTTTAAGTAGCAAATTTAAAATAGGCTAAATCTCTCCTCTCTCTCCTCTCTCTCTCTCTCTCTCTCTCTCTCAAACACTCTTGCTATCCCAGGCTGACTTTGAACCTGAAATTTTCCTGCTTCAGCCCCCACCTTATAGGCATGAGACCACTAAACCAGCTGAAAAGATTAATTCCTTAAGCCCAACAGAGTCAATTTCTCACCATTATTAGAAACAGTTTTCTGTTCCTTCAACGGGACACCAACATATAAGAGGTCAAGTCAAGAGAAATGTGCATCTTCAGATTCAAAGCCACACTCCAGTGGAGCTTAATGTTCACACTCAGAGAAGACACCAGCCATGAAAAGGGAGTGTTTTCACTTCCCCATTAAGTTGGCTATTTCTGAGGTCAATTAAATTATCCCCACTTTCCCTCATCCAGTCCTTGTTTCCATTTCCTTCCTCTCTCACTTTGTGAGCCCCACAATGGTTGCTAGTTAAAGTAAATAAGTGTATGTTGTGAATCCCTGGTAGTTTATGGTCCCACTTAGGGACAAGAAGAACACAAATGAAATGCAAGACCCTTAAGTGCCCTGCTGTAAGTGCAGCTAAAGAAACTAAGTGATCTTCTTTGGTTTTATCTACAATGAAATCTTTACACTTTTCTCCCATTTCCATTACTCACTCTTCTTCCTTAGCTCTCAAAACTTAGCAGTTTGCCTCAGAAAGACCAGCACGCAGCGCTAAACTGTGGACTTGGCTTTTTAGGATTTTCCTGTCTCCAGCTCCTGATCCCTGGCTGGTTTCACTTAGTCATCAATCACTTCCTGGGCTATCAAAGCCGCTGCAAAATTCCTGCAGGCATCTGTTATCTGGCGGCTTTGTTCTTGTTTCCAAATCACTCTTGGATTCCTGAGTTCCATGGCCCTACAATTATAGGTTGTTAGAAATAGCTTCTTATGATTGTAGATTTTAATACAGGGTTGGTGCTACACAGCAAAGCACCACAAGATCTGAAAAGCTATTTCAGCATGGTCATGCTGTGTAGTTAAAGATGATGCAATTCATGGGCTGGAGAGATAGCTCAGCAGTTAAGAGTGATGACTGCTTTGGCAGAGTTTTTGTTTTTTTGTTTGTTTTTATGTGCATTGGTGTTTTGTCTGCATGTATGTCCACTCGACAGTGTCAGGTCCACTGGAACTTGAGCTACAGATGACTGTGACTTGCCACGTGGCAGCTGGAAACTGAACTGATATCCTCTGGAAAAGGAGCCAGTGCTCTTAACCGCTGAGCCATCTCTCCAGCCCTACTTTGGCAGAGTTTGGTTCCAGATGGCCCACAGCTACCTGTAAGCCCATGTCTGAGAGGTGTGATGCAGCTTCTGTGGGCATCTCCACTGATACATAGTCACACATAAGCACACACATCTCCACTGATACATAGTAACATAAGCACACACGCACACACATCTCCACTGATACATAGTAACATAAGCACACACACACACACACAC
>NC_022022.1:23289287-23313326 GCF_000317375.1 Microtus ochrogaster | reverse complement strand
ATATTCACACATAAGCACACACACATCTCCACTGATACATAGTAACATAAGCATACATATCTCCACTGATACATATTCACACATAAGCACACACATCTCCACTGATACATAGTCACACATAAGCACACACATCTCCACTGATACATATATTCACACACAAACGCACACATACATACACACACACGATTTTTAAAAAGGCAATGCCACATGAATGGAGGTACAGTTGTCTTCATTGCGGCTCAGGGCTTGTGTGAAGATACATAGCAGGCCCAGACTTCTCTAGTTGGACTGAGCCTGAATGGTACAGCCTTACACCTCAGTGCAAAATGAACAAGATCTTAGTTTCCACTGTCACAGGAATTTGCTCAAGAAAGGCTAAGCTAATTCTGTGGCAAGAGTCACTGCTTAGTATAAATAATTCACATTAGAATCATTTCTCATTGTGATGTTGGGGTAATAGGATAGAGTTGTTAAAGCACATTAAGTAGAAAAAAAAACAGAAAAGAAAGACATAATAGTGCATCTTTTTCATTTTTCAAAAAAAAAATTTAGCCTGGTCAGGCAGTGATGGTGCACGCCTTTAATCCCAACAGTTGGGAAGCAGAGGCAAGCGGCTCTCTGTGAGTTCGAGACCCACCTGGTCTACAAAGCAAATTGCAGCTCAGCCAGGACTGTTACACAGAAAAAACTTGTCTCGAAAAACAAAAATAACAACAAGATTTAGCCAGGCAGTGGTGTGCACACCTATAAGCCCGGCAGTTGGGAGGCAGAGCCAGGGGGATCTCTTTTGCGTTTGAGGCCAGCCTGGTCTACATATCAAGTTCCAGGCCAACCAAAGCTACATAGAAAGAGAGTTACTATCTCAAAAAAAAATTAAATAAATTCAAAATAAAATACTTATTTTTATTTTATGTGTATGTGTGTGTATTTACATGTATCTGTTCACCATGCATGTTTGTGTGCTAGTGCCCACAGAAGCTAGACAGTGTTGGGTCTCCTGAATTACAGGGGATTTGTGAGCTGCAATGTGGGCAATGGGAACCTAACCCAGGTTCTCTGCCGAAGCAGCTAGTGCTCTCAAGTGTTGAGCCATCTCTTCGCTTCCTATATATCTTGTTCATAAAAACCCTACTCCAAGCTGAGCGTGGTGGCACACATCTTTAGTCCCAGCACTCTAGAGGCAGAGTCTGAGTTTGTGGCCAGCCTGGTCTACAGAGTGAGTTCCATGTCAGCCAGGGCCGCACACAGAAAACCCGTCTCAACCAAAGCAAAATAAAACAAAACAGAATACTAACAGTGATGATGAAATACTGATGATAATGACAATAATAGTAAATACTGCTCCAAACGGCTTCCTTTGCCCGTGCCCATGGATTTTATTTGTGAAACTGTGTTTACTTGGTGTCAACTCTTTTTGTTTAAGGATATTGTAGTTTTCATGATCTCACTACCTCTTCGTGAATACATTGAGATCCCTTGTTTACTGGTCACTGTATTTCTGGGTTTAGCATTCTGGGCTTGCCGTCAGCCTCATTTTTGTTATGCCCTAACATGACCTTCCTCTGGAGCCAAGTTAATTGGCAGATAGCACCCAGCACATGACTTGCTAGTTCCTCTCCTTGGGCCCTAGAAAGGCCATTCTCCAAACCTGGAATGACTTCCCCACTCTTTGCCAAGGTGTCCTTTAGCCATGGCTTTGCCTGTGTTGACCAAAGCTTCCTTTTCTCCTGAGAAACTCCCCATTGTCTTCAGGCCATCACTTCCCATTCCCCAAGGACTTAATAAGCTCCTCAGTGCTTCTCAGTGTGGTCCCTGCTAATTCTCTAAGTTACTTTTAAGAGACTATTTCTCTGCAGAGCAGGGACCAATCCTTTGTTTCTTTGCTATTTGTACTGAATTTCCCTGCTGGGTGGCTCTCAATGTTGCCTTTAAGAGCAGTTTTAAACATTACTACCTCTGCTTTTCAGATAAAAATCACAGGTTAGTCATTTTGTAGAGAGAAAAGACCCACTGAGAAATTATAAACCATGAGAATAACAAAACTATGACCTAAAATGATATATATATAATACATGGGAGCGCTATATAGTAACCCTAAGTATTATAAAGCATAAGCAGAAGATCCTACATATATATGTGACATACACAAACACATACACAAACACATGCACATACACATCTGTGCAGCTATGTGGTAAAATACATGCTTCCACAATGCCTTTAATTTAATTTAATTTAATTTAATTTAATTTAATTCGCTGCAACACAGAATTGAAAACTATCATACCACAGATCACAAAATATTACATAAACATTCATTTTAACACAGGAAAATATCTAGGAGGCACACTTGTTTGATGCAAGGGGAATGTGGCTAGCATCCTAATCTTTCACTTTCACTGTAAACCATCTATGTTAGAAAATGAGTCCACTGCATGGACTATATACTCGATTTCATGTGTGTGCTGAAGTAAACAAAAAGCAAACTACTTTCTGCTTAGCTTCCTGGGGAAGACTCTGCTTTATGGCTTTTTGTTTGGTTGGTTTGGTTTTTAAGACGTTTAAAATACGTTTTGGTTGTACCGCTCTAAGAAATCTCTCCCACCCCTCCTTAAAAAGAAAAGGAACAAACAAGCCAGGTGGTGGCAGATGCCTTTAATCCCAGCACTCTGGAGGCAGAGGCAAGAGGACCTCTGAGTTTGGGGCTAGCCTGTCCTACAAAACAAGTTCCGAGATAACCAGGATTGTTACGCAGAGAAACTCTGTCTTGACAACCCTACCCACGCCCCCTCAAAAATTCCGTACATAAGAGATGAGTGGCAGTGATGTCTGGTTTTCTGGTGTGCCTGGTGTCTGTATGTCTGTCCTGCTTCCCTTCCTTCCCTTCCTTCCCTTCCCTAGTCCACAGGAACTGGTGATGTACCCACTCAGCACAGGGCATTAGAAGTAGTGACCTGATGCTGGGGGATGAGTCCCTTTTGGTAATGTCTTTTCAGTTCTGGGTATTGAATCTAGGCCCTGGTGCCTACTAGGCAAGTGTTATGTCATCGAGCTTGCTGAACTCTGCTCTCAGTGGGTCTGCAGTGGACCCGAGACTTTTCGGATGACTCCAGGCCCTGGCTCTGCACTGTGGTCATCACTGAAGTAGACTTCTCTTATGTTAACTATAAAGAATGCTCAAAATATTTTTTTTTAAAAAAGCCACGTGAGGACCTATCATGACCTAAAGGTGCAGGCCTGGGTTCTAACAGAGAATAAGCTATTCCACACCGCTTGGCTTTATCCACTCCCGTTAGCTCTGTATCGTATTCTCTTGTGAACAAACCTACTCTCTACTGCCAGTGTATTCCTTCCTGAGCTCATTTTCCCATCTTCTACCTACCACATTTATGCAAAAAAAAGATCTCCCCCTCTCTACAACAGAACCTCTCCTTTCATCCCTTCCTGGCAAACAGCACAGAGGAAGCCATCTATTCAGACAAGGCTGCTTGGCTTTGATGTAGCTATCATTGTTTGTTTATCTTATCCTAGAGCTGATGCTCAAGCCTGGTGTTGGGAGACCCGGTGTCGGTCTGAAGAGTCGTCTGGGTTCTTCATCCTTCTGGCCTCAAGCTTCTTATTATTGACCTGTGATCTCTACTGACCATATACTTTGGACTGGCCTGAAAAAGTAGATTTAAGCTGGTCTTCATGCTCTTCTTTCAAAGTGTGCTTGAAAATGTTGGTCAGAGAGTAAGCTATTAGCAGAGAGGCAGATTCCATTAGCACACAAGTGTCCTGGCAGCAGCTGGGAAGGCACACACAGCCTCCAGGGTGATACAGTGTATTTTCGTCTGGAGTCACATAGTCCCTGCCTTTAAATATCCAGGTTGCACTTTGAAAGGACAGTTAAAGGCTAGGTCACTTGAGATTCTGGAGCTGAAGGGTGACTCAGTGGCAGAGGGCTTATCTAACATGCCTGAAACCCTGTTCCCTAAAATTCTAACTCTTGTGTAAAACAGGGAGTCGAGATTCCTCGTTCCTTAACCTTCTCTACATCAAGGTTGAAACGAAGAACGCCACGATGTGTTCCTTGTTGATGCGATCCAGTTTTGGCAGGCTTACATGGCTGGTATTTTTTACAGTACCATGCGGCTATATTTAGCTAGTTGTTCTCTTCGAGGCCCTTGAAGTCATTTCTTTTGGCTCTGCTGCTCTGAGAGGAAGCGGAGAGCTCTATAAACATGAACGAGAAATGACAAGGACAGGGTTTTTAGAAGTCAACGGGATTTCTGAGGTCTGAGCTTTCCTGAATTACCAAGATCTGAGCTTTGATGTTGGTGAACGCGATGGAAGGGGCTAGCCTGCTCCAAAGCTGCCCACTGCGTACGTTGGTCCTCAGATACTCTCAGTGGCCCTCTTTTCTCCGTCAGCCCCTGCCTGTTTCTCTTGCTGTCTGAGTGTACTTTCATTAAAGTGTTTTCCTAAATCAGCTCTTGCAGAGTAACAGTTTAGGGGCTGGCCGTGGGACTTGCATGATGCTTGTCGAGCATGCAGGAAGAAACAAGGCGTGGTGGGTGCATGCCTAGCTCTCAACCCAGCACTTAGAGATGGAATCAGGAGGAACAGAAGTTTAAGGTCATCTCTGGCTTCAAAGCGCGTTTGAAGTCAGCCAGGGACACACAGACACACAAGACCTTGTCTCCGAAAACAAACAAAACAGACAAACAAAAACAAAGACAGGCGGTGAAGGCTCAGAGGGTAAAAGTATTTGCTGCCAAGCCTGTCAACCCTGAGTTCAATCCCCACAGCTCACGTGATAGAGACGAGCTTTGGAGCCTGCAGGCTCTCCTCTGACCGCCCATACACATATATAAAAGTAAATAAATAATCTAATAAAACAAAACAAGACAAAAAACCTGAAACTAACCAACCAAACAACAATCAATAACGACGGTAGTTCTGCATATCACTCATTCTCATTCATTAATTCATATTAGATATGTAGCTACCAAGGGACAAACATCAGTAGCAAAATAACGTATCTACCCTCATTGAGGGTATAGTAAGGAGATAGCAATGCATAGGTAGCTACACGTACTCTATCAGATGATGATACACATCATAGAAAGTCAGGAAGAATAAGAGGGAGCACCAGGAAGTGGTGGGGAGGAATACTAAGACTTCCTTTCTGTTTCTTTGTTTTATTTTCAGCAGTCTGTGCTACCCAAGCTGGTTGGCTCTTCCTCCTGGGTAAGGATGCTCCCTCTTGGCCTCCGTACAGGGCTTGGCTGCTAGAAATGTCACAGTTTTCGCTGAGGCAGCAATAACATAACATTTCAGCAAGGCACTAGAAGATCCAAAGTTGGGCACAGTGGAGAGACATTCAGGCCTAATGACTGAGCGTGAGGGCCTTGGGAGGGAGCATGACCTTGATACTGAGATGAAACCCAGAGGCCTGTTTGGCTAGTACTGGAGGAACAGGCATTAGTGGCAGAAGACAGCCTTGAAGCTGGAGGTCAGAAGGCACACGGTCTTGGGAGGTGGACATAAAAAATATTAAATCTTGATTCTGAAGAAGTGGAGAGACTTTTGGGGACTGTGACTGTTTGGTTGGTTTTGGTTTTTTGAGACAAGGTCTCACTATGTAACCAAGATGACCTCAAACTCATGGTCCTCCTGCCTTAGCCTTTGAACTAGTAGGATTTTAGGCACCAACCACCATGAGCAGCAAAACAATTTAAGCAGATTGGTAAAAAGCCTAGAATACTGTCCCTTTCTGAGTTGCAAAATTGTAAAGAGAAAATGACAGCCTACAACATTCAGTGTGATATGGCGGCAATTCTAAACTATTGTGTTTAGAAGAGGTAGACATGCAAGGTCTAAGGCAAGCATTTTACAGGGGGCTTCTGTACCAGTTCAGGAAATGATAGATCTTTTCAGTTGGGGAACCTGTTATCCTGAAATCTCCTCATTCTCGTTTCCCTTAGACATGGGCAAGACTAGCTGGGCGATGCTCTTCATATTGCTGATGATATGAGAGTGAGATTATTTCTCAGTGAAAAGAAGTGAAATAAGGAACATAGAAAAGATGTTTCAGATCACATTGTTCTGGAGGCACTGTCCTCTGGGGGAACATGTCAATAATCAGCCGCAGACCGAGGCGCAGCTTTCCCGTCATCGAACGCTGAGTGAGCCCCTCTCCAGCATGCGCGTTCCTGATGGATGCTGCCAGGCAGTCAACTTCTCATGTCTTTCCCGTCTAAACTGTCTGTCTGGACCAGGTCTATAGCCGACAGCTAGTGTCCTGTGCAGGTGGGATCAGAACTGTTTTAAAATTTGGATTTTTAATGATTTATAAACTTCTGCTAGGCAGTGGTGGTGCATGCATTTAATCCCAGCACTCAGGAGGCAGAGGCAGGCATATCTTCATGAGTTCGAGGCCAGCCTGGTTTACAGAGTGAGTTCCAGGACAGGCTCCAAAGCTACACAGAGAAACCCTGCCTTGCAAAACAAAACAAAACAAGACAAAGAAGAACTATATCATTGAGTTCACACCCCAACCCCTAATATACACATCAGCGATAATAGCTTAGTGATGAACTTGGTTAAGTGTGCGTGTGGGAGGGGATGCTCGTGTGTGCACATGTATGATGCTGGGAATAAGCCCAGGACTTTTTGAATGCTAAACAAGCATACTGTTTTGCTTAACTGATGAGCCATCTCTCCAGTCCCCAACTTTATGTTTTGATTGTGACCTCAGGTCAGGTGTGGAATTTCTTTCTTTGGCATGATATGAGTGCTCACGAAGTTTATGAGTATTTCAGATTTCAGGTTTTGGATAACTTACCTATTAGTTCAATAATGCAGGCTCTTTGGCAACATTCTGTAACTCTAAGATCTGAGTACTGTTAGCCATTCTCCTTTCCTTTTTATGAACAAACACTGAGATCCTAAACCTGGAATGTGCCCAAGTGAATGGCAGCCTGAAGTGTCATTACAATGTATTGAAAGACCACCAAGCAGCCAGAGTGTGGTGGCTCATGCCTGTACCCCACCCCCCACTGCCCCCCAACGCTCCACTCCCACCTACCACCCCACCCCACACTCCCTAACTCCCGCACTAGGGAGGCAGAGCAAATCTCCAAGATCAAGACCAGCCTGATCTACAGTGTGAGCTCCAGGATAGCCAGGGCTACAGAAACACTGTCTCAAAAAACAGAAGGAAAAAGGAAGGAAGGTCACCAAGCCTTTTCTATTCTATACCTTAACAAAGTTCTCAGATTTCTGTGGGGGCAAAGAATTGGAATCATGTTTATTAGGAGCTCATTTATTTAATTCACTAGCCCCAAACACACAGAAGATACCATTTGCCGCCTGATAAGAAAACACTTAAAAGTACTTGCCTAGTCTTGCATTATTTTTTTTCAATACATGATGTCATTTATCATTTACATTAGAGTCAGATAATGCTAGCCTCATTCTGGCTAAGGTACCTGTGGCACAGAAATGAAAACAGATGAAAGTTTCTATAACCAGTAAGTGACCAAGCCAGGCATCAGATTTAAAGTTCATCTGATAGGAAAGCCCAGCACGGATGGTAAGATGTCAATAGCAACTATATTTTGAAGTTTCACTATTCTCTGAGATACAAGATATAAAGTATCCACAGTGTGTATTCTTGTGGTGACCAATGCTTTTGATCTCTCATTCAGCCGAGCATGTTGTCCAAACACGGGGAATTATGTTAAGGTGCTGTTGGCTGGTGGGAACCACACTTTGTCTAGCGGGGATGTCCTAGAACTTCTGCTGTAGGGAGAGGACGAAAGGGTAGGAGCATAGGCCTGAGCATGTGTGTCTGGGGCAGGATGCAGGAGGGAGGTAAATGGAGGGGGCAACTGGTGCTGGGCTGGAGGCCAAGTGCAAAATGAGAAGCCACAGCTGCTGAGGCCCCAGCAAAAGGAGGGACCAGTCCTCTCCACGCTGCCCTTTCTCTTCAACCTTGACTCATTTGTTCCACGTTACTTTGCAAAGTTAAACCCTCTCTGTGTGTCACGTCCCAGCATAGGTAAGTCTTTTTAAGTCCTTCTGAGAAAACCGTAGGATTAAGAAACTTTAGTTAAAAGATGCAGTGTTACTGATTTTTTTTTTCAAGATGGAAAGGTAGATTTTCCCCCATCATTGATGATTTAAAAAAAAAAAATGACAAGAGCAGGTGACAGTCAAGTTCATTTATTTATTTTTAGTTTTCTGTTATGTTATCTAGGTCAGCCCTGAACTCTCTGCCTGTTTCAGACTTCCATGCAGCTGAGACACATTACCAAGCCTGACTCGAGCCTTGTGCAGATGCTAAGGGTTAGGACCAGCAAGGTTGAGGTGATTGCCAAAAAGCCTGCTGACCGGAGTCAATCCCCAGAACCCAGATTAAGGTCGGGGGAGAGAACCAACACCACACAGTTGCCCACTGACCCCACAAAATAAATAAATATAAAGTTTAAAAGGAACTTGCATTTAATAGGCAGTCTGGGTGGGATAGGTCAGTGATCTCATCAGCTGAGAGGGTTAGGCAGGAATATCAGGACTCGAAAAGTGAGACACTGTCTCAAACAAAATGAAACAGAAACAGTTCTTGAAGCAAGAGAAATTACTACACATACGAACAACTTTTGTCTGGTCTACAAGAGCTATCTCCAGGACAGGTTCCAAAGCTACAGAGAAACTCTGTCTCAGAAAAAAACAAAACAAAACAAAACAAAACCAAAAAAAAAAAAAAAAAAAAAAGTTTTGGTGCATAGTTATGGTGCATACCTTTAATCTCAGCACTTGGGAGGCAAAGGCAGGTGGATCTCTGAGTTCGAGGCCAGCTTAGTCTACTAGAGCAAGTGCCAGGACAGCCAAGGCTACACAGATGAAACCCCAACACTCGGGCCACGACGATTGCTGTTTTTTCTTGTCATGCTTCCTTTCTGTTTGTTTGTTTGTTTGTTTTGAAACAAGATTTCTCTGTTTAGCCCTGGTTGTCCTGAAACTCACTCTATAGACCAGGCTGGCCTTAGACTCACAGAGATCCACCTGCCTCTGCTAGGGAATGCTGGGATTAAAGGCGAGCACCACCACCTGGCTCTTTGCCACATTTCTAATCTACCCTCTGATTTTTTTCAGCCTTAGTAGACGTTTGTCATTTTCGGCACTGACACTATCAGAATCAACATGAATATATTCAACTGGACCATGTCCACAGTGTCTTACACCCTCTTCTTATAAAACCTGCAGTGTGACTCAGAACTTAACCACTCCTTGCCTCTAAAATTGCCTGTCGCTTTCGATCAAAATGAAATCCAAAGTCCCTCCAGTGTTATCGAGCCCTCCGTGAACACCCTTGCCCCACTTCTCTCTGACTTCATTTCCTACCCTTGTTCCTGCCACTCTGACCACAATCGCCTTTTGCTTCTGCATTCGGTCCGTGGCACCTGCTTGCCTTCGCCTGGAATGCTCATCCGCAAAATAAGTTCACATCGAGCTCCACTGCCTCATTTGCATCCCAGAGCAAATGCCAGCATATCGGAGACGTCTTCTCAGGTCCTGCTCTTAGAAACAGCACCCTTCACCTCCACCATCGTCTTGTCAGTCTCTGTCCTCTTATACTAAGTTCGCCTCCCCATGTAATTTTTAAATTTAATATAGATTGATTTGTTTAATATCTGTCTCCTCTCCCAAACCTGAGATGAGAATGTCAGTTCTGTCAGAACGAGACTTTTCCTATCCCCTCCCTCCTTACTGATGTATACAAAATAATTCCTCAAAACTAATTTTCGTTATTGTTTTAAGACAAGATATTGTATGGCCCAGGTTTGCTTTGAACTTGCTTCCTAGCTGAGGCTGGCCTTGGAGTCTAGATCCTCCTGCCTCTCACTCCAAAGTGCTATGGTTACAAGGCATGCATCACTCATACCTGCTTTCATACTTGGGGCCCAGGGCCTTGTGCATGCTAGACAGACTAGCTCTATTCCTGACCCTAAAACTATTCTTGTTTTAATGAAGACACAAATTCTGTCAAAAGGTTATGATGTATTCTTCAAAAAGACGTTTACAAGGCCCAGTCAACAGGACAATCAGGTCTAATCCCTCACCAACCACCTGGGCTAGTGAGTAGTGGATTGTAGAAGAGAATCTACTATCACCACTTTGCTAGGCCAGCATAATTCCTTAACTGCATTCTAAATCCTATTCTTATCCCTACAGATAAGTGTAGCTGTAACCGTCATCAAAGAAGCATCTCTCTACAGCAAATGGAAACCATTAACAATCAATAAAAAAATAACTGAACACAATGCAGAGATCAACAGAGCCCAGTCCTGCTGTGGGATGATGCTCTTATACCCTGTAAAGATTTGCCACTCATATTGCTGTAATAAAATGCTGATTGGCCAGTAGCTAAGCAGGAAGTATAGGCAGGACAACCAGACTAGGAGAATTATTGAAAGAGAAAAGACTCAATCTGCAGTCACCACCAGACACAGAGGAAGCAAGATGAAGATACTGCACTAAGAAAAGGTACCAAGCCACATGGCTAAACACAGACAAGGATTATGGGTTGATTTAATTTGTAAGAGCTAGTTAAAAATAAACCTGAGCTAATAGGCTAACCAGTTTATGATTAATGTAGGCCTCTGTGTATTTCTTTGGGACTATATGGCTGTGGGGCCAGGTGGTACAAGAACTTCTGCTCACACAGCTCCAATGGATATCTCTGCAGCAAGGCTTCTGCACCTATAGTTTAGGGAACATTGAGGAAAAGCAGGCAAAAAATTTGTAAGGCCAGAATACCAGGAAGTCTGCTGCGGGACAGCCTCTCTTTAAAAGGACTGCATAAACAAGACTTGAATGAGACAAAATTATTAGACATGCTAACAGAGAAGATGAAAATTATCATGAGGTCCTACCCCTAGACAAAGAATTATAGGCAACTAAAAAGAGAGAAAGAAAGGGTATGGAGTTAAATGAATAGAAAGGTAGAGAGGATGTGGGAAGAGTTGGGGAGGGAAAAACACGATCAAAATAAATTGTATAGAAAACTTTTCTTCAATAAAAAAATCTTAAGTCCAAAAAAAGAGAAAAGAAGAGGCTGGAGAGATGGCTCAGCAGTTAAGAGTACTGGTTGCTCTTCCAAGGGACCGGGGTTCAATTTCCAGCACCCACATGGCAGGTCACAACTGTCTGAAACTCCAGTTCCAGGCACTTGACACCCTCACACAGAAATACATGCAGGCAAAACACTGATGTTTATAAAATAAAAATAAATTAAAAAGAGAGAGAGAAAAGAAAAAGAAACTACCAATTTGAGGGGGGGTAAAAAAGGGGTTGAAGGGAGGAAAGGCAAGGGAGAGCTGATTAATATGTTTTAATTTAAAATGTAAATGAATTAATTAAAATGTATTTAATGTTTATTTATTGTGGAAGGGAGGTACACATATATTGATCAGGGTTAGCTTGTTGGAAACTGGTTCTTCCCTTCCACTGTATAGGTCCTGGGGATGGAACCCAGGTTATCAGCCTTGATGGCAAACACCTTTACCCACTGAGCCATCTTGATGGCACAATAGTTTATTCTTATTCTTCTCTCTGAAACATCTCAGATATTTATAATAAGAACACACTAAGTCCATTTCTTTTTTAACCTCAACTTTGAAAAGTCATAGTTTTCAAGTAATATAATGTGGTAAGATTTGCTGAGTTCCAGAAATAACCACACATCTGCCCTGAAATGTACATTGCAAGGCAAATTAAGAATATGTTAATTGACAGCATTTTGGTTGATGGCATTATTAAAATCTCTTAATTGCCAGTTAGAATTAATTCGTAATATAGATATCTTATGACTACTTGGCTCTAATTCTGCCTCTGACACTAGCAAGGTGACCTGAAGCAATTTGTACAGTTGAGCTCCTCCATCCCATAGACGCATGATGTGGGATGTAAGTTCTTTGGCCAGGCCAACGTGGGACCTGGAAACCTGACCAAGGCCAGCAAGGGAAAGAAGAAAGCAAGCTGCGGTCAGGTGGGCTGTGCATGCTCAGATGGAGCCACAGCTATGAAACAATCGAGAACCTCAGCAAATTTATCAAGCACAGCACAGAGACAGAGCTGGCCAGGCTCGACTAGAGGTCGTCATAGGTAGCCATCTCAGGCTGGAAACATCTTGGAGGAGGCAGCTGCAGTTGCTGGCTTTTGCTCACTGTACTGACTGGTTTTTAACCTACTTGACACAAGCTATAGTCGTAAAAATGGAGCCTCATTGAGAAAAAAACGCCTCCATCGATACAGCTGTGAGGTGTTTTCTTAATTGGAGATCAATGGAGGAGGACCCAGCCCATCATGAGTGGTACCATACTTGGGCTAGTGGTCCTGGGCTCTATAAGAAATCAGGCTGGGTAAACCATGTGAAGCAAGTCAGTGCAAAACGCGCACGCGCACACACACACACACACACGCACACACACACACACACACACACACACACAGTCATACATACCTTTGCATCAGCTCCTGCCTTCAGATTTCTGCCCTGCTTGAGTTACTTACTGTCCTGATTTCCTTTGATGAGGAACAGCAATTTGGAAGCGTAAGCCAAATAAACCCTTTCCTCCCCAATTGCTTTTTGGTCATGGTGTTTCACTGCAGCAGTAGAAACCCTAACTAACACACACACACTGCTAACATTCTGATCTACTTGGACACTTGGATCAGAGGAAGGATTTGCCCTCCCTGTGAGCCTCACTCGCGGTGGGTGGGGGGCATTCCTGTGATGATGATGAAGTCCTTGATGTGGCTGGGCCCATGCCAACAATGCACATTCACTGAGGACTCCCTTGGCTCCCCTCATATAAGGAATTATACATTCTCCAGTAGTCAGGCTAAAGAACACTAGAACAGATGAGGGTTGGAAGTGTATGTCAGTGGTCCAGCACGTGCCAAGGCCTGGCTGTGATTCCCCAGCCCTGGCAAAGGCAAAGAAAGGAAGTAGGGGATTGCATTTCACTTAAGCAATTTATCAACAACATTTCCATGTGTAATTAATGTAAGTCAATTTTAACGAGGCAATTTGTTCTCTTTGTGCTATCTTATGGCATGTTTTACACTAAGATCTTCATTTGGACACATTTCAGGCATTCAGTTGCCACATGTGCTGTTGCCTAAGATATTGGATGGTGCAGACTTCAACTTTCACTACAGCTTTCTCACTGTAAAATGTGCTTGATGCTAATATCTATCTCCCTTGATTAAATTCATTAGTATAGACTGACTCACGATCTAAACTACAAAGCTGGGTGAAAGCTTTGCAGGAGAGTTCACTGGTCAGGGGCTTGGGACTAGGACATAGCATTTCTGTGGTCCACCATGAGTGCAAGCTTGCGGTGTTCTTGGAGGCCACTCAAGACCCTCTGTAAGAGTGGCCCAGTCTGTGAAAGAGTCCGGAGGTGGAGCTCAGTGACAGAGCGCATTCTCAGCATCATGAGGCCCTGAGTTTAACCCTCACTGTAAAAAAAGGAAACAAACAATTTTAAGGAAAGGAAGACAGCTGACTAGGTGGGTAGAACCAAAAGGCAAAGGAAGAAAGGGCAAGTAAAGGCCTATAGAGTCTTTTAGTTAACAGAGCATCAAAAATAATTTTAAACCGCCCCAGCATATATACAGTGGTTGTTGAAGTTGCATGACTTCCCACAAAGACTGGGACCAGATTGTGAAGACCCTTGCCCGGTAAACTAAATGAAGAGTTGGATTTTATCCCAACTACTATGAAGTACCATTATTTATTATTTATTTAGAATGTTCTGGGTCAAGCGCATGGGCTCATGACTTGTGGAAAACAAAATTTATCTATGTCCAGGACTTTGGAAGAGGCCTGGAAGAGGTGGCAAATGTATTTTTTTTTAATTCTTTTTTTTTTTTTATTGAGAAAAGGAAAAAAAAACAAGTTTCCACCTCCTCCTCCTCCCAGCCTCCCATTTCCCTCCCCCTCCTCCCACCTCTCCCCCTCCCTCTCCAGTCCAATGGGCAGTCAGGGTTCCCTGCCCTGTGGTAAGTCCTAGGTCCTCCCCCCTCCGTCCATATTTAGGAAGGTGAACATCCAAACTAGCTAGGCTCCCACAAAGCCAGCACATTACGTAGGATCAAAACCCCGTGCCATTGTCCTTAGCTTCTCATCAGTCCTCATTGTTCGCCATGTTCAGAGAGACCAGTTTTATCCCATGCTTTTCCTGTCACAGTCCAGCTGGCCTTGGTGAGCTCCCAATAGATCAGCTCCACTGTCTCAATGGGTGGGTGCACCCCTCGTGGTCCCGACTTCTTTGCTCATGTTCTCCCTCCTTCTGCTCCTCATTGGGACCTTGAGGTTGGCAAATGTCTTTAATCACAGTACCCAGGAGGCAGAGGCAGGAGGATCTCTGCTTTTGAGGCCAGCCTGGTCCACAGAGTGAGTTCCAGGAAAGCCAGATAGATGCAGAGAAGTCCTGTCATGAAAAACAAAACAAAATAAAATAAAGCAAGCAAACAAACAAAAAGAACCTTAGAAGAATGGAAATAGGGGGCTGGAGAGGTGGCTCAGAGGTTAAGAGCACTGACTGCTCTTCCAGAGGTCCTGAGTTCAATTTCCAGCAACCACATGGTGGCTCACAACCATCTGTAATGAGAATTGGTGCCCTCTAGTAGCCTATTGGACATATGTAGGCAGAATACTATGTACATAATAAATAAATAAATCTTTAAAAAAAAAGGAAAAAAAAAAAAGAATGGAAACAGTGGCTCCCCTGTTCAGGCTTACTTTAGAACAGGACCGACAACAAGATCAGCGTCATCATAGGTGCCCATCAGGAAGACCCTGCTGTGCAAACAAAGAGAAAAAGGGTGAAAACCCCCAAATAAGACAGAGGCAGCTGTCTTGTTTGACAAGGAGGAAAGTGACATGAAAGAACTGGGGGGCTGAAGTGAAGAAGACCAAGAAGACAGAAGGGAATTATGGACATCCTGAGCCCCTGGTTCTCAGCCAGAACAGAGAAGCAGCTCAGCTTAGAGATGCTTGGTCTAATAGCTGACCTGTACACTATTCTATCTTTAAATTTCCATTTATTTAATTATTTATCTATTGAGACAAGATCTCCTTGTGTATGTCGTGTTGCCCTGGCTGGCCTTGAACTCAGAGAGATCTGCCTGCCTCTGCCTCTAGAGTGCTGGGATTACACCACAAGCTTGTCAGGCCCTGCACACAATTCTTTTTCCTCATTTTGCTCTCTTTGCCTTCTTCATATTCTCATTTTCAAATAAGAGAGAGGGGGAGAGCTCAATGACACAAGCTGAAAGTTTGTTTGTGTCTTAAACAGAAGAAGAAACATAGCGGTAACTATCTCTAACATGAGCATATAAGGCATTTCTTAGCAAAAGTAAGAAAAGCGTTGTTCTACTTCTGACATCTAGATTTTTTTTCTCGGTCTCTGAAATAAATTTTCTCTCATTTCCCCCTGTTCTTTCTGGTCTATTTTTGCAAAGTCACATTTACGTACCATCTGCAAACCAATGAAATTTGCTATTCAAATGTTTCCTAGTTGCCTCTGAATACTCTGCTTCTATTTCCAGATCCTTAGTCCATATTTTAATTAATAAAATTCAAACAGGGTTGAGTGTGTGTTTTCCCACCTATACACGATATACATCTTTATTTCCTTTTCTGTCTTCCCTTCATGACCTTACCAAGAGTTAATGTCTTGAAGGAAAGAAACTCTGTCACTTGGCAGAATTCTGATATGCATATTTGTACGTTTTGCATTCTGATTTCCTCTTTTAGAAGAAGGACTCCTGCAGAGTACGTCACGTTTTCTGCAGGACCTCATAGAGCCCTTTGAGTAGTGGTGAGGCCCAAGGTGGCCTGAATTGGTGGTGTTCCTCAGCGTTCCTTTCCTTCACAGCTTCCTGGAGGCTTCGCACGAGTGATATGTTATTTCATTTATTTATTTGTTTATTTTGTTTTTCGAGACAGGTTGTCTCTGTAGCTTTCAAGCCCATCCTGGAACTAGCTTTTGTCGTCTAGACTGGCCTCGAACTCACAGAGATCCACTGACCTCTGCGTCCTGAGTGCTGAAGTTAAAGGTGTGCACCACCACTGTCCGGCTGAGTGATACTTTCTTACTACACTCCCTGGTCATCTGGTCTTCGATAGGAAGTTCTCTGAACCCTAGCTCAGGCTCAAAAAGGACGACTTCATCCTGTTGATTCACTCAGCTTGTTTTCACACTGGTGCTCATGCACCAGGCACAGTGCCCCGTGAAGCCTGGAAATTATCCCAGTGGAGAAGAAGGTCAGAAGCTACTTCTGGAGGCTTCAGTCAAGCTAAGATTACCACTCTCGTCCCTCAAGGTCAAAGTAGTTCATGCTGGCCAAGTGACTGAATAAACCCAGTAGTATTTCCTAAGCTTATAGGTTTCCCATTAACAAGATCATCTTCGGCCATACTCAGAAAGTTCATACCGTGCTCCTGGATGTGACATTAAGCCTGTACTAGCTTCATGGCACTCCTTCACTGGGAGTCACATGCGCTTAGAGTCTTAAAATGGATTACGGAAGGACACGTTCCGCTGTCTGGGATTAAGACCACAACTTCCACTTGTCCAGAATAAAAAGGAATGAAGTGTTAAAGCATTCAGCAGCATGGATAAATCTTCAGAGAATTTTGCTGAGCAAAAGAAGCTAACCTCAAAAGATTATAGATGCTGATAGTCCACTCACAGGATGCTTTTGGAATAGCATTTTAGAAACGGAGGACAAATTAGTATTTGGAGGAGGTGTTTATAAAACGGGTGAGAAAGGAGCCCTTCAAAATGCTGTCTGTGGTTGTGGAGACGTGAATCTGTCTACATTTGAGGGCATCTTGCCTTATGTTCCCAAGTAGCTGGGATTACAGGCATCTGTCGCTACACTTCTCTATATAGGACTTCACACACACACACACACACACACACACACACACACGCGCGCGCGCGCGCGGGTGACAAAGTCGTTCAACCACAAAGTAACAAAGGGAATTTGGAAGAAGATTAGTGGATTGTAACGTGTCTCTATTATGATTATATTATATTTGTAGCTAGGGAATGTTTTCAAGGGCTCTCTCTCTCTCTCTCTCTCTCTCTCTCTCTCTCTCTCTCTGTGTGTGTGTGTGTGTGTGTGTGATGGCACCCTACAATGATCTTAATTTAAAATTTCAGTTTATTTATTTGTTTGTTTGCTTATTTATTTATTTTTTATTTTTTTTTTGAGACAGGGTTTCCCTGTGTAAAACTAGCTGACCTGGAACTTGCTTTGCAGACCAGGCTGGATATGGTCACAGAGATCTCCCTGCCTCTGCCTCCCGAATGCTGGGATTAAAGATATATGTCACCACTGCCCAGCCAGGTTCTTTTGCTCTAATCTTAATTACTAACACTAACTCTTGTAGCTGTAGCTTTTGCTGGGACCGCTAGCCTGCATATAACAACACAGAGACTTCTTATATGAAAGCTTAGCTTTAGCTTAGGCTTGTCCCATTGACTCTTATAACTTAAACTAACCTGCTTGTATTAATTTAAGTTCTACCACATGGCTTGGTTGCCTTTACTCTGTACTGTATGTCCGACCTCTTCAGTATCTCCCTGCCTTCTCCTGTGGGCCTAGATTCCTTCTTCTCTTCCTTTCTCTCCCTAGAAATCCTACCTGTCCTCTCCCATCTAACCATTGGTCATCCAACATTTTATTGCACCAATCACAGTGACCCATCTTCACATAGTTTACAAATATTTCACAACAACCTGTCATGTAACAAAACAGACAGCACACAGCACACACACATATGTATGTATGTATGTATGTATGTATGTATGTATGTATGTATGTATGTATTACGGGATGACTACAACTTAAAGAGGCTGCAGAAGAGTTCTAAAGGGGTGAGCAGTGGGCTAAGAAGGGCTGGATTGACACGATAATGAGCCAGACCAGTGCCTGAGCAGGAATAGCTTGGGGAGCCACTGCTGTCAGGTTTGGGAGCAAAGCCATTGAGTTCAGCTGTGTGGTTAAAGGCTAGACTGGGATCTGAGGGCAGGAAACACACCAGGAACAAGGGAATGGCAGATGAGGTTCAAATGGGCAGATAGGTGGGTGAGCAGATCCTCAAGCAGGCAGTCAATGCAGGTCCACCAAGTTGAGACCCAAGCTCAAGGAACAGGTGGAGAGTCCTTGTCTTTGAAGCACACACCAGGTATCAGATAATAAATTGGTGGTGTGGGGCCATGGCAGCACAGTATTAGGGAGTCTAGGAGGGGAGTTATAACCTTTCCTTAGTAGAGCATGCCTAATAAATTATGATTTTAATGGAACGTATGTAGTCCTACGGTCACATCATTATAAACCTATAGGGGAGCCCCACTGAATCCCCAGGAATAATTTACCTACTAGTTTACGCTAGTTGAGTAGCTCCAGGCAGTGGTAGAGTTTCTGTGCGCCCCCAAAGACTACAGTCATTCTCCTAAGAATGGAGTTCAAAGCTGTTTGTAAAATGGGGTCTCCAGGGGCAAAGCACAGCCTGAAAAACCACTGTTTTCTATAATATGGAGTGACTTAGAGTACAGCAATAAAGCTAGAATTCTTAAGGGGGTTATTGACCCTTCTCCCAGACCAATCTCCAGTCGTCCCCCAAACCCTTTTCCATTTTTCTTCTAGAATCTAAACACTTTCAAGAAACAATATACTTGCAATTTATTACTTGCAAATATGAAGCATGATAAATACAATTCTTTCTGAAATAAATTTATTTATTTATTTATTTATTTATTTATTTATTTATTTATTTATTTTGTGTATGCAATGCACGTGCCATGTGTTTATAGGCACCTGCTTCCTTCCCTCAGAGGCAGGAAAGGACGTTGCCTCTCCTGGAGCCAGAGTTAAAGATAGTTGTGAGCTGTCCAGCACCCGTGTTGGGAACAGAATTCAGATCTTCTGTAAGTGCTGCTAAGTACTGAGCCATTGTCCAGAGGAGAGGGTGGTAAAAAATAATATTTGGGGGCTGGAGAGATAGCTCAGAGGGTAAGAGCACTAGCTGCTTTTCCAGAGGTCCCGAGTTCAATTCCCAGCAACCACATGGTAGCTCACAATCATGTGTAATGAGACTTGGTGCCTTCCTTGCCAGCAGTACATTATATGCTTAATAAATAAATGAATCTTAAAAAATAATAATATTTGGAGTCACTGTTCATAGTACGGTACCAATAAGTCATCACTTATATAAATTGTGATTGTTATTTGTTTTTGAGTTAGAGTCTTGTTAGGTATCCCAGGCTAGCCTCAAACTTGTGATCCTTTTGACCCAACTCACCAAATTCTGAAATATGGGCATGTACCTCTATGTCACACATTTTCTTTTAAAGGTTCTTCTGAACAAAATTCCCACTTCTAATGATTTTTCCATTTCCAATGAATTCCTCAAATGATCAATAGTCATCTATTTCATTTCTACTATTTATAGAATATATACTGGGTTAATAAGTACATGATATAATCCCTGATTCTAAAAAAGTCAATAACATAGCTACTGAGAAATAGGATGTGCAGAGAAAAGGTAAGTAACCATATGATATAGCATAAATATTATGTATTTTGTGTTAGTAATACATAAATTTTAATTTTTATGTGATCACTATTACAGACAATAAGTGCTAAAAATGACCAGAGGACAAGGTAATTCCAGAAATCTAGGGAAAATCCAATAATTCCTTTGTTTAGAGAAATAAGATTGGTATTTCATTTAAGATTGAGTAGACTATTATAGCTACACAAAAGGTTTATGTAAAGAAAAAATAGAAATACTAGAAAGAAAGAGCCTTAATGTGATGACTCTTAATTTCAGTCTCCTAATGTTCAGTCTCCGTTCAGTATGAACAGAAGTTGGTTCAAGATTCAGGTAAGCCAGAATACTGCATTTCAAGCTATTGACTTGATAGATATGACTGCAAAGTCTTTGGATTGATGAGTTTTCATATGGCTTTGGACCCGGTGCATTTGGTCTCAGATGCTTATTTGGGAGCGAGCCCACTTCTCCATGGAGATTGATTACCCCTCTCACTTTTGTCTGAAGCTGTAGTGTATAGCAATGTTTTAAATCTTAGTTGGGCTATAGGATGGAACAAGGGCTACAGCTTTTAAACAACTGCAAACCCCACCCAAAATGGGACTCCATTTCTCAATGTCTTAGGCTAAGAAGGTCTTTAGCCTGTTTTCTGGCTAAATATGGATGTTATATGTATGTGTTTGGGACTACAGAAGTTCATGTTAGCCATATACATACAAGAGCCCACAGAACATAGAAGAAGGTGTCAGATTCCCTGGAACTGGAGTTACAAGTAGTTCTAAGTAGCTATATGGGTGCTGGGAACAAGACTTGGGGCCTCTGCAAGAGTAATGAGTGTTCTTACTCACTGAGACTTCTGTCTTACTGTTCTATTGTTGAGAAGAGACACAGGACCAAGACAACTCTCATTTAAAAAGAAAAGAAGGGCAGGGTATGGTGTTTAATCCCAGAGTTTGAGACACAGAGGTCGGCAGATCTTCATGAGTTCAAGCCCAGTCTGGTCTACAAAGTGAATTCCAGTAGAGCTAGGGCTGTCACACAGAGAAACTCTGCCTCCAAAAACAAAACAAACAGCAACATGAAACAAAACAAAATCTCCAAAATACAAACAAGCAAAAGATCTTTAATTGGGGGCTTGTTTACAGTTTTAGAGGGTTAGACCATGGTCATAACCCCAGGCCCCGACAGGTGCTGGAGCAGTCACTGAGAGCTTTACATCCTGATGTGTGGGGTCGGGGGTGAGGGATGGAGTACCCAGTAAGGGGTAGTGGGAGATGCCTCCTGGTGTAAGCTATTGAAACCTAAAAGCCCACCCTCAGTAAAACACCTCCTTTAACAAGGTCATACCTCCAAATCCTTCCCAAACAGGTATACTGACTGAGGAAGGAGCATCCAAATGTACTATGGAGGCTATTCTCATTCAAACCACCACACCACCTATCCTTCCTCTTGGCTGAATTTGAAAATTCTCTGAAATGTATGATATGTTTCTTTGCTTCAAAGCTCAGACAATGGTCTTTCCAAATTATTTATATAAACATGCATATCCGTGTGCCATTTAATCTATACGCTAGGGTGGAATCCGGTCGCTGGCACCTAGCTGGGGGTCACTATTACCCCAACTTGTGTTTTCTCAAATCGTAAGTTTTATTTAACAGTTGTTAAATATCAAGAACTGCCATGCACATTGGGAAGTCACAAAATAATTGCTCATAGTCAGGTTGGAGAAATTGTGTGGACAGATGGATATGGCTTAGTTGGCAGAGTTCTTGCATAGCATCAAGGCCTTCCTTGAGTCTGATTATCAGCACCACACAGACTACGCATGATGGTGAATGCTTGTCGTTCAAACGCTGGAGAGATAGAGGTTAGCAGTTTCAGTTGCAAAGTGAGTTTGAGGCCAACCTAGACTACATGAGACACGATCTCACAAACAAGCAAAATGGTAGGCAAGATGGCTTAGTGAGTAAATGTGCCTGTCACCAGGCCTAATGACATAGTTTGATCCCAAGGAGCCACATGGTGGAAGGAGAGAACAACTTGAGCCAACTGTCCTCTGATTTCCAGACAGGCTCTATGGCATGAACATAGTACGTACACACTCTCACACACATACATGAATGTACATGTGGGCTGGAGAGATGGCTCAGCCGTTAAAAGCTAGGCTCACAACCAAAAATATAAGAACGCACATGTACACACACACACACACACACACACACCACACGCAAATAAAATAAAATAAAAAATTCAAAAACAGATAAATTAATTAATAAGTAAATAAAATAGAAAAATAAGACAGAACAAGTTGTTGTGTGGCCAAAGAAGACAAACCAGGGCATAAGAAGACATGCACTCTGCCAGCTGTGCTGTATCTCTGGCCCTTGAGTAAATGTTAATATGAAGATGATTTACATTTTTTTATTGTAAAATAATCCTTTTTTTCTATCCTTCCTTTAGAGCTGTTCATCTCAGCACTATACTCACTACTACCCTTAACACCGAAAGCATGTAAGTATCGAGAAGGGCTTTTATTTCAAAGCAAAGGGATGCAAGGCAAAGACGTGGAAGCTTTTTAAGTGGGAGTTTATTTATTTATTTAGTGGAAGATATTCTTAATAAATTATGCAGGATGTTCTAGGATAGGAAGAGCTTTGAGAGCCAGCATCAAGAAATCACGGTATATCGAGAGTAGCTGGAAGCCGGGATTAAAGCTCTCAACACTGAGACAAATATCTGGGCAAGCAAATACCTGGCTCACGGTATAGAAGATTCTACCTTCCCCCATCTGGAGGGGAAAGAGGCCTGGCAGAGTAGAGCCGCTGGCATGGCATGGCAGCTGGGAAGTAGAGAGGAAGAATACTGGACTATGGGGCTCTTTCATTGTCCAAGGCAGGAAGGAGTCCTGGGAGTCAAGGAACTGGAAATAGCTCACCAAATCCACCCAAGCATAGGACAACAAGTAGGTCACAGGCAACCCTGACAAGGTTAGCTTTTGCAAAAGCTTATTAAGGGAAAACCCTAATAGGACGGTTTCAAGAGATCTCTGTGGGGAGGAATTAGAGGTGCCAAGCACTGTGCAGACAGCTTTTCAGAGGTTTCCTGTTAATCCAGGGTGTGGGAAAGGATTGAGTAAAGAGGGAAAGTACGTGGTGAGATAGAGAGGGATGGAAAGGGAGAGGAAGAGAGAGGAAGGGGGCCTGCCAGAACGATGTCATTTGAAAGGATGAGAGTACATACTCTCAAACGTCCAAGTGGAGGGTTTAACATTACACGACAACATGCCTAATTCATCATAGTAAGCGGATAGAAGACGACATTCAAAATATTGGCATACTGAGAGAAATGATGATGGGACTGTGTTTTGTTTGCTTGTCAGCTCAGTGAAACAGGAAGGTCAATAGTTGAGAATGAAAAAGCTAAATTTCAAGGAGTGGGAACTTGCTAATGATTGCATGGGAGAATAAGTTGATCAGTAAGCATGGTAGGCTTGCCACACTTTACCAAAGGTGTGCTTGAAATGAACGACCACTGATAACGGAGATTTCTTCATTTTTCTCCAGGCACACGGGGCATGGTTTTGTGCTTAGGGTAGGCAGAAAGTTCAATTTAATTAAGATGTGAGCCAACTGATGTAGGTGCTGGGAATTGAACTCAGATCCTCTGCAAGAGTAATGTGTGTTAATCACCATTGAGCTATCGCTCCAGCCCCTTGATTATGGCATAAACTGATGGGGCAAGTTGAAGTTTATACACAGTTATGGCTATAACAGAATAATATTAGTACATGGAATCACAACAAATTAGGAAGACAAGGAGAACATGTAAGGAAAAAGGGATAACTTGAAGGAAGTAGAACTCAGTGGAGATTTCAATAGGACTAAAGAATTCTTGGTGAAGCCAGGTCATAGTGGCACATGCCTTTAGTCCCAGTTCTTGAAGGCAGAGTCAGGCAGATCTCTGTGAGTTCAAAGCCAGCCTGGTGCATAGAGTGAGGAGTGAGTTCCGGAACAGCTAGAGCTACACAGAGATATCCTGCCTTTAATCCCTCACCATCTCCAAAAAAAATTCTTGTTGCTATCTATGAAGTCAGCTGGAAAGTTTGTAAACAGTGTTCAGAGAATGGGATGCTGAATGCTGAGGTCAAAGAGATGTAGTTATCAAAAGCTCTAGGGTATCACCATGGGAGAGGATAACAGCTGTCTAGGGTGGGCTGGAGGCCAAGACCACTGGGCATGACACTGCTTGTGTAGGTTTTATTTTTTTAATTTTTATTTATTTTTCTTGAGATGGAGTTTCACATAGGCCAGACTGACGTCAAACTCAGTATTAAGGATGACCTTGAACTTGACATCAAACTCAGTATTAAGGATGACCTTGAACTTGACATCAAACTCAGTATTAAGGATGAC
>NC_022022.1:23281491-23289187 GCF_000317375.1 Microtus ochrogaster | reverse complement strand
GTATTAAGGATGACCTTGAACTTGACATCAAACTCAGTATTAAGGATGACCTTGAACTTGACATCAAACTCAGTATTAAGGATGACCTTGAACTTCTGGTTCTCCTCCGCTTCTTGACCATGTGCATACTGGGGGGGGGCGGGGGCGGTGGTGGCATTATATGTGTATGCCACTAAACCTGGATGAGGACTTGAGTTCTGTAGTGGAAAAGGAGGCACACGCAGTTGTGAGCAAGGATGAATCAGAGCTACAGCCCAGCTTCATGTCCATTAACATTTTAAATGTCGTTTATTGATGTTGAATTGGATAAGGCACACAAATGGCTTGGAATGGAAGATGCTGATTTGGGGCTTGTGCGAGTCCCATCACACTCCACAGCATCTGGGCCATAGCAGAGCTCTCAGAATTTGCTCCTTGTTTCCTTTAATTTTCTCATGGAATAAGTGACTAATTTTTTTTTAAAGCACCTTCATCCCTGGTCTCGTATTTTCGGGTGGATGCCGTTCCATAAACAGCAATAGCTCCTTTGTTGAGTATTTACACAATAGGCTGACAGTGTTTATGTATACAATTCACTTACTAGTAGTCATAGCAACGCTGTACAAAGTAAGTATGATTGCTATTTCTCTTTCACAAAGAAGGGAAAATAAAATATAGAGCTGTGGCATATCAGGATCTCGGAGTTAAGGACTGACTTCAGTTCATGGTACAAATCAGGTGACGCTACTGCCTTGCAAATGGTCAGATTGTGACTGCGGACAGAGCTTGGTTGGTAGAAAGTTTTCCAAGCATCAGGAAACTCTAGGTTTGATCTCCAGTACCACATAGATAGGAGTGGGTGGTTTATGTCTATAATCACAGCACTTGGGAAGTTGAGGCAGGAGGATCACAAGGGCAAGGTTATCTTCAGCTCCATAGTGAAACAGATTTCAGCCCAGGCCATCCTGGGCTACATGGGTTCCTGTTCCAAAACACATACAGAAAATCAGTCTTGTTGGGTGAGTTAGAAGATGACTTTTGGGGATTAAAACCAGTTTTTATTTTTATCTATCTATTTATATTTTATTTGTTTATATATTATTTATTTATTTATTTTTATTGTTTTTGCGAGACATGGTGTCTCTGTGTAACCCTGGCTATTCTGGGTAGACTAGGCTGTTCTCGAGCTCACAGAGATTTGTCTGTCTCTGTCTCCTGAGTTCTGGGACTAAAGGTGTGTACCAACAACTGTCCAGCTAAAACCAGTTTTTTATGATGCAACACTATGAAGTTTTTTATGTTTGAATATAAATATACCTTACTCTTAATTAGGAATGTGCTGTATTAAATAAGTCTAGCTCTTTTATTCAAGTCCTGGGCGGTACACACTCTAGGCAAGCACTCTATCAACGAGCTATGCCTCCAGTGCCAGCTATGTATAGTTTCTAATGCACATTTGAGAAAACTCTTACATGTAGAAAGAGTGTGAACTTTAAGCTATGAATGAGAATTCAAATCACGGCTCTCCAACCTTTTAAATAACCTTAGCCAAAATACTTGGATATTCAACATCTGTTGGACATAATAGCCAAGGTGCTGAGTTTGACATGGTAAACAGAACCAGGTTCTCACAGACTCTACCTTCCACTGTAGAGTTGAAGAAGTGGAAGGGCCAGGAAGAATAAAGAAGTAAACACAAATCCCGTCACCAGGAGCAAAGTGTGCGGGACAGATGCATATGGCAGGCAGAGGATAGGCTTTTGTTTTCCAGAGGTAATTCATCTTTCTAGACCTGTTTCAAGCTATGAGGAACAAGGGTAGGGACACGCAGATTGGCTAGACTTTGGATATTAGCATGTTAAGCCGTGACGGTGGCTTGGACTAGAGGGATAGAAAAAATACAGAAGAGCCTGAACTGTAAAATCAAAATGATCTACCGATGATCAAAATTGGGACACGAGGATAATCAATAACTAATGAGATTTCTGAGGATTTGTCTGTCTGTTGCAGGACCATTTCTGTCTTCCTACATTAACCAAACTGCCCCCTATTCCTGTGTTCAAGCATCTTCTTGGTTCAGTCTACCAGTGCTGCCACCATAGACATGGGATGTGGAGCTTGGCTGTTTTGTGAATGGTGAAGATATATTTGAGTGGTGATTCATAGGAAAAGAAAAGGGGATACTTAGTCTCATGAAGGCCACCTAGATAGACTTATTTTCTTCCTTCCTTCTTTCCTTTTTATTTATTTACTTATCTGTTTGTTTGTTTATAAATGGTCTTGTGTTTCCCAAGCTGGCCTCAAAATCGCTGTACAGCTGAAGATGATGACCTTGACCTGATTCTTCTGCCTCTACCTTCCAAGTACTGGGATTACAGACTTGCCTGGTTTACGTACTTCTGGGGTTAACACTTAGGGCTTCATTCATAACAGACAAATAGATAATCTTTTGAGATATATCCCAGTCCTTGGTGCTTTTAAAAACAAACAAACAAACAAAGAAACAAACAAACTTTCCACCTCACTGGGACAGCAGACCCATTGAAGGGAAATGATCAGGTCTTGGATGGCAATTTTCCCTACTATTGATAGTTTCAGCTTTACTCAATTAACAACGTTAGGTCAGCATCCCTGCAGCACACACGACTTGTACCATAAGCTCTGGTATAGGTCACTAAAGCTGGTCCTCTCATTCAAGCTCCTTCTGGATCTGTGAAAGTGCTCAGGGTGACTTAGGCAAGATGCAGCCAAGTCACCACCCCGAAGGGAAGCTAAAAGGCTCTTTTTTAAATAGAGAAAAAGGTGGAAAAGAGGAAACGCCCAAAGCCAGAAAGATTCTCAGCTTGTGACATTTCACCCCCCTCAGTCCACATTTGACAGGAGCTAAGGTCACAGCGGCATTCCCCATTCTGGTCACTCCACATAAATGAATTCTTCCTCATAAGGAGGGAGTGGTTGGAAGGACAAAGAATGCGGGCGCTAGAGGTGGGTGGGTGGCTCGCCCACGCCGACTGGAGATCCGGCGTGTAGCCGGCGCGAGAGTGAATGGGAGCAGAGAGGGCCCGCGCGGGGCAGGGAGGAGCCGCAGCCGGGCCTCCCGGGGGACGTCTCCCGGGCTGCGGGAGCGCCGCCGAGCTTCTTATCCCCACCCACCTCGCGAGCTCCGGCAGGCAGTGGTGCATATAGACATATTTCTGGGAGCTGTCCATGAGCTCATCGCCCTCCCGGCGCGCGGCGAGGGAAGGAGCCCTCCTCTTTCTCCCGGCGCCTCCAGCAACAGTCGCCCGCCCAGCCCGCAGCCCACCCGGCGCGCCATGGCCCCGCGGCTCCCCGCGCGGAGGTAGGTGGGCGCGATCGGCTGTCCCCCACGGGCCATCGCGGCCACAGCCGGCCTTCTGCCGCGGCCGCCCAGGAACACGCGGCTCTCCGGGTGAGCCCGAACGCTGCAGGCCCGGAGCCGAGGAGCCTAGGACACGAGGGACGACCGGGCTTGACCGAGGCAAAGAGCCCCGAGAGCGCGGACATGGCTTCTCCCACCTCCCCCGGCCCGGAGGGCGGGGCCTGCACCCCGACGAACCCACCGCGGATCCGTCAGGTGGGTGCTGGATGTAAGGGGCCGCCGCCCCCCACGTCCTCGCCTCCCCCAAGGATCGGGACCTCGACCTCAGGGCAGGGGCTGGCCCCGCAGGGGACCCACACAGGCGCGCCTGGACAGCTCGCCTGGCCCAGGAGTATTCTCGAAACCTCTATTTCACAGTCCCCTTTGCAATGCACTCACGCTTCTCCGCCCCCCCCCCCCACGCGCCTTCCCCAACCAGGCATGTAACTTCTGTCCGTACACACTCAGGCACACCCGCAAACTGCTCCCTCTGCGCAGCACCGAGGCACACACCCAGCTGTCACATGACCCACTGCAGAGCTATACCGTTAGAAGCCACTCAGGGTGCTGGGATGGGGTTGTACCCCCTGAACGGAATTCCCTGAGGACCTTTGCCAGGGATGGCTGCAAATGTTGGCTTCTCACCCACAGGAGAGAAGGGACCACAACTTTCAATACAGCTATTCCCAACCATTGGAGCCATGTAGTTATGGGAAAACCGTTCGTGCTCGCCCACAGCTATGCTCACACAGTTTGCCCAGCACTCTAACCCCACAAGAAGGGCTCTTGTACTTGTCTGGCTGTTCGAATAAGTCCTACTTTCTGTTTCCATGCTAAGAATTTTAAAAGGGAGTAGTGGTGAAGCATGGCAGCCCATGCCTTTAATCCCAGCACTCCAGAGGCAGAGGCAGAGGCAGGAGAGTCTCTGTGAATTTGATTGAGGTCAGCCTGGTCTACAAAGCGAATTCCAGGCCAGCGGGGGTCGCTTAGTAAGACACTGTCTCTATAAAACAAGGTGGTGGTGGTGGTGGTGGTGGTGGTGGTGGTGGTGGTGGTGGTGGTGGTGGTAAGGCTGTGGGGAAGTGTTCCTCCATCCACTAGTGATCTGAGGTTGGGTGTATAGGCCTTTTACTTACTGCCATAGCCAGGATTCCCACCCTTAGTGCACTGGCTTATTTTATCACAGTGGTTGCCATTGTCCTCCAGCCGTATTCCGATGATGTATTATTCTGAGACGTGGTTTGCTAACGGCAAGCAAGGCACTCTTTTAACAGAGAGAACTGGATTCCTAGTTAGAAATGGAAAAAACAAAACAAAACATGGTTACTATCTGGGCAGAAAGGTAACCCCCAACAGAAAGAAATGATGTCTTTCCCTAGCAGTGTGAAATTTTCGAAGACCACCTAACTCCGTAATTTATGCATGGGTAATAGTAAAATTTGGTTGACATTTAATTTGTCTCATTTGACACCTAATTATCTGTAGGTGGAATTGTATTATGTACGATGGTATGCTTTCTTTAACGGGCATTTAAAATTAAATGTCTAAAAATTTGGTGTGAAACTCGTTTTTATGGCCGTCTGTTTCCAAAGCAATTGCTAGGATTTGAAATCCTTATGGGGACCAGGACTCCAGTTTTATGACAGTAATGTTTGAAACTGCACTTGAAGCTAATTTTTTTTTTTCCCTCTCAAATTGTGAGAACAAGTATTACATTTGGGTTAGGGATAGTTATTCATGGAAGAATGAATGTGATATTTCTCTTTGCCATGTAACAGAAATCGCATTGTAAGCAAAAATCATTTTTATAATTGCATTGGCTAGATGTGTTATTATGTGTGTAACACTCAGATATGAATATTTATAGGAAGTAAAATGTTAAGTAGATTAACTTAGATACGATATAAGCATGCACACACGTTTCTGTGAAGTCTTATTCTATTTTTAGAACAGTTTTACTGACCTTAGCTATACTAGGGATGAAAATAGTTACTTGGAGAAATTTGCATGAAAGGTCATTGCTGTTCTGCACAGTAGACACTTTCCTGAGAAGACCTCGTTAAAAGCTGTGTGAAATGACCTAATGCTGAAACACTGAAGTCACCAACTGGTGTCCTCTGTCCAGGATTCCATGTTTTTGACCTTCCGGCACTCTTCCAGTGATTGGTGCACTAATTTGCATAGGATGTAGAAATGGGCTGTTCATATTGGTCATTGCCCTCTACCTGACTTACCCAGTCAGGTAGAACAGAAACATCGCCAACCTCTGGCTGCAGAATCCAGTCTCCTCCGTTTGCCTCCAAGCTATTCGGAACAAGTTAAAAATAGCAAAACAGAAGGTCTAGCTGGGTTGTCCTGCTAAGTGGTGAGCTATTGGACGTCCCAGTCCCACTGTGTTGTGACTGTGTCGTTGTTTGCTGGACAGGGTTCTCTGTGTCTTTTAGTCTTCTTTTCCAGTGGATTCTGGGTTTAATTGGACTTAACTTAAAATCTAAACCTTCTCCCTCTTTCTGAACTACGTTGAGAGAAAAATGTAACTAAAAACACAGAAGTCCAAAGAAGTCAAAATGATGGATTAAGCACATTAAATGGCTTTTAGCAATAAACTCACCAATCATAATTTTAATATATGATAAAAAGTCAGAAATGAAATTATTTTAGATTGTCTAGAAAGATAGCTCAGCAGTTAAGAGCTATCACTGGCTGCTTCTCTAGAGGACCCAGGTTCAATTCTCAGCACCCACATGGTAGCTCACAACTGTCTGTAAGTCCAGTTCCAGAGGACCTAATACCCTCAAACAGGCATACATGCAGGCAAAAGACCAAAGCACATGAAAAAAATAATTAAAAATTTAAATTATTTTTAGAAAAGGTCTGGTAGGTCTTCTTTTATAACAAGTACAATTGGTAAATTGATATATTTCATTAGTTATTTGAAAAAAAAATATGCTATGTAGTTAGACAGTAATAGCTCATGACTTTAATCCGAACACTGGAGGCAGAGGCAGGTGGATTTCTGAGTTGTGAGGGTTTACAAATCGAGTTCCAGGATAACCAGGAAGGACTACACAGAGAAACACTGTTTTCACAGAACAAATCCAAAACCAAAGAAAGAAAACATACTATGTTGAAATTCACTTACTCATTGCACTCATTCATAAGTTTTTCTCCTTTTTTTAAGTTAGAAAAATTCTTGTGTTTTGAGCTTTGATCATATTCCCTGTGTTCCACTCCCCTTCCTTCCTTCCTTCCTTTCTTTTTTCTTAAGGCAGCATTTCACAGAACCCAGGTGGCCTCCAACTTGCTATCTGAGGGAGGAAGACCTTGATCCTCCTGAGTCCAGGGATGAGTTACCAATCATGCTGCAAAATAATATTTTTATCCTAAGGTAGAAAAATGAAGAAGGCAACCTGAGCGTGGGTCACATACCTGGAAGCCCAGCCTTTAGGAGGCCAAGGCAGGAAAATTGCTGTGAGTTCAAGGACAACCAGGAGTTAGATAGCAAGGCCTTGTCTCAAAAAACCGACAGAAAGCAAGAAAAGAAGGCAAAACAATTTCTCATTATTAGTATGGATTTTTAAATTTTATAATGAAAGCATTGAATTATTTGATCTTTTTAATTTATTTAACTTTATTTTATGTGTTTTGGTGTGTGGGTATTATGTCAAATCCCCCTGGAACTGGAGTTACAGACAGTTGTGAGCTACCATGTAGGGCTGGCTGGGAATTAAACCTGGGTCCTCTGGAAGAGTAGTAGTCAGTGCTCTTAACTGCTGAACCATCTCTCCAGCCCCAGCACTATTTGAATTTTGAATTGTCTATGGGGTCTTCTTTAAATTTAGATAAAATAGATATTTTTTCAGCATTGTTTTTATCATTTCTCTAGTAAGGAGAATAATATCTAAGTTTGCATAGATCTAAAGTACGAGTGTATAACTGAATTCATTTTTTTGATCTACTTGTTACATTTATGCTCTTGTTTAACAATTTGATATATTATTGGAATGTTTATCAATCATATGTTAGTTTAAAATTTGGTCTTTTGGACTAAGATTATATTTTATTACTGATGTGTGTGTTTGTTGGTGCCTATGCATACACGTAGTGTAAGCGTGGGCACACATACTCTGGTGCACATGAGCACATTTGCTTCTCTCTGCTCACTTTTAAATCAGCTGTGAGGATTGTGCTGAGCTCACCAGCCTGCAAAGCAAGTGCTTTGACTGGCTGAACCATTGGCCACTTTTGGACTGAGGTCTTTCCTTTCCTTTCCTTTCCTTTCCTTTCCTTTCCTTTCCTTTCCTTTCCTTTCCTTTCCTTTCCTTTCCTTTCCTTTCC
>NC_022022.1:23278238-23281391 GCF_000317375.1 Microtus ochrogaster | reverse complement strand
CTCCCTCCCTCCCTCCCTCCCTTCCTTCCTTCTTTCTTTAGAGCTTTTAGAAAATGTTGATACAAAATGAAATATCTGAAATACTTATTATCTTCACATAAAGTGGTTTAAAATAAAATGAGAGTCAAGGATGAGTGACCTTCAACTTCCTTCTTTTAATGAAAGTCATATCTTGGGGCTGAGGATGTAGCTCTCAGTTGGCAGAATTCTTGCCTCGCATGCATAAAGTCCTGGGTTTAATTCCTACATAGGACGTGGTAGCACTAATTGTAATTCCAGCATCAAGGAAGATCATTACTTCTACATCATCATCCACGATACATTGAGTTCCAGGCCAGCCTGGGCTATATGAGACCCTATCTCAGTAACACAGGGCTAGAGAGGGGGCTCAGCTGGTAAAGTGCTTGTAATGCTCGCAAGGGACCAAGTTTCATACGCACAACTCCTGTAGACAGAGAGAGAAAGAGAGAGAAACCTTGGTGTGATGTTACATACGCTTGTGTTCCCAGCACTGGAGAGGTGGAGGCAGGTGTCATCTGCGGCTTCAGTAGCCTACCTAGTGAACTCCAGACAGAGCTCCAACGGAGGCTGGTGCCTGAGGTATAACTTGTGCAAACAACTTCTAGCTTCCAGTTTTAGAGTTTCCACTTAAACAAACAAACAAACAAACAAACAAACCACAACCACAAAGCAACCACAAACCAAAAACTCTTATTTTATTTTCAGAATAAATAAAATTCAGAAGTGTTATTTGCTCCTTTCAAACTCATAAACCAAATTATTACCAAACCAGGAAGACACATATCCTGCATGCCAGCTTGCGTTTGCTTATGCATTTATTTGTGTGTTTATTTATTTATTTATTTATTTATTTATTTATTTATTTATTTATTTATTTATTTATTTATTTATTTATTTTTGGTACTGCTAACTGATTCCATAGCTTTGCCGGGCTTAGCAACACTGTGTCGCTGAGCTATTCAGCTATTCATTCCTATCCCTGCCCCGCCCTGTTTGTTAAGACAGGGTCTCATGTATCCCAGGCCAGCTTCAAAGTTGCTTTCCAGCTGAAGATGATCTTGAACTTCTCTTCCAGACACCTAGTTTATGAGATGACCAAACCCAAAACCCTGTGCGTGGTAGGCAAGCATCTTATTAACTAGTCTCTCAGGACTGACATGCCCCCCCCCCCCCCCCCCCCCCCCATTGATTTTAAGACAGATCTTGCTAAATTACCTAGGCTGGCCTTGAGCTCGTAAATTTTCCGGCTGGTTCAGTACCCTAAAGGCCTGGGACGAGGAGCATACATATTATGGGCCTTATGTTTGTTTTTCATTCATTTTCTTTTTTTCTTTCTTTTCTTTTTTCTTTCTTTTTGGTTTTTCGAGGCAGGGTTTCTCTGTGTAACAGCCCTAACTGTCCTGAAACTCACTCCTGTAAACGAGGTTGGCCTCAAACTCACAGAGATCCACCTTTGCCTCCCAAGTACTGGGATTAAAGACATATACACCACCACTACCCAGCCAAAAGGTATTCTTTTTGTATATGCTGTGGTGATTTAAAGAACTTTTTTTGTGGCGATAATAAAGTGTTTACAAGGAACCAGTCAGAGTGCTCGGCTCACACTAGTCCTGGGAAAGAGGTTTTGTTATTCTCATTCTCGTGTTGATTAAGGAGGAGTGTAGGAAAACTGTGCTGTGTGTTGAAATTCACAGACAGAGAGTTTTCGCCTGGGCATTTAAAATGGGTCTTGGTGGCTTAGCTCACGGCCACTGTTTACTGCCCTGCTCTTCTGATCCCGGCACTGGGACTATTAAGGGAGCCCCTTCCAGCCGTCTTGGCGCTCCCAGCTGGCGTAATTATTTTCATGAAATCCTCTTTTGAGCTGCCTTGACTTGACTGTGGGTTTTAAGCAGAAGTGAAATTAGTCAAATCCATCAAATGAGAATAACTTGAATTCTCTCTCCACTTTTCTGTTCTCTCAAAGAGCATTTCAGCAGTGTCGGGGTGCCTGAGGACAGAGACCGCCACACTTTGTTTCTGTCTCTTGTGGGGACTACCCAGTTATTTCTGTACTGCACTCCTAAAAAAGATCAAGTTTGAATAATTTGGGTTTATGGAGAAGCTTCTTGAACAGGTTCTCTCCTCCCCCTAAAGTACTTATACTTTCAGTGTCAAGACTTTCTATTTTTTTTTATTTCTTGTATTATTGCATAGATTTGTGAAGATGAAGATACTGTATCTTGATATATATATATATATATATATATATGTATGTATTTGGGTGTGTATATACGTATATCTGTATGAACACGCCCACCCACACCACGCCACACCCATCCTCCCACCCACACACTTGCATCTTGTATATTCTGCCCCCATAACTGAACAAAAAGGTATTAAATTTTGAATTTTCATATTCTACAAAACATTTAAATTTTAGGAGAGGACGATTGAATTTGGACGGTGAAAGGATGGAAGAAAGAAACAATAAATGAATATAGCAATCTTTAAGCATTTAAATTTATATTTCAAATTAATTTTTTTGGTTTTGTTTATTGTTTTTTGAATACAGGGCCTCATGTAGCCTGGGTGGTCTAGAACTAGCTATGAAGATGAGGAGGGTCATGATTTCTTGATCTTCCTGCCTCTTTCTTACTGCTGTAATTACAAGCATAGTCTCCATGCCAGGTTTTACATTTTGCTGTTAATTTGTGTATAGTAAAATTCTCTTTTACATATAGCATAACAAGTTTTGATAAATATTAAATGTGTAATGATCACCATCTGGGTACAGAGTAGTTCTGTCGCTATAATATTTCATCTGCTAATTTTGTGTGCCAGGATTCCACTCACATTTGACGCGTGGTAGTCAGAGGCTGTATTCTGAGTGTGTGTGTGTGTGTGTGTGTGTGTGTGTGTGTGTGTTTACTCCAGTGCTGGACACTGAACACAGGAGTCGATTTATGCTAGACAAGGGTTTGGCTGGGTGGTGGTGGTGGATGCCTTTAATCACAGCAATCAGGAGACAGAGACAGGCAGATCTCTGTGAGTTTGAGGCCAGCCTGGTCTACAAAATGAGTTCCAGGACACGCTCCAAAGCTACAGAGAGACCGTGTCTGGAGGTGGAGGAGGAGGAGGAGGAGGAGGAGG
>NC_022022.1:23270267-23278138 GCF_000317375.1 Microtus ochrogaster | reverse complement strand
AGAAGAAGAAGAAGAAGAAGAAGAAGAAGAAGAAGAAGAAGAAGAAGAAGAAGAAGAAGAAGAAGAAGAAGAAGAAGAAGAAGAAGGAAGACAAGGGCTCAGCCACTGCACTATATCCACAGTCCAAGACCTTACATTTTTGCCTTTCCCAGAACATCAGATGAGTAGACTTACCTGGAATATATCCAGTTGAAATTGATTTTTTTTCACTCAGCCTGTAAAGCCTTCTAAGTTATTGCATGTGTCAACGTTTTATTCCTTGCTGTTGCCGAGCTGTATCTATTGTGTGGTCTAACACTCCTGGCCATTCACTAGATGAATATTTTGGGTTGTGTCCAGGTTAGGGCAATTATGAATGAAGTTGATATTAAGTATTTGTATGTAGGATTTTGTGTGAGTGTAAGATTATGTTTCTCTTGAATATGTTTTTGTCTAGGAATAGGATTGCTGGGTCATATGTGTACTGGATAGTTTTATGTCAACTTGACATAAGCTAATGTCATCTAAGAGGAGGGAACAACAAATAGACATTGCACATGTCAATGTTGTGAAAAAAGAAAACCACATGGTTTTGACTATTGATTCTTACGTTAGCCAATTGTCATTCACTATACTAACATGTTTTTAAAACCATTTTACTGTGCTTTTTATCTGTCTATTTTTTTTGTTTTGTTTTTTGGTTTTGTTTTTCCAGATAGGGTTTCTCTGTGTAACACTCTTGGCTCTCCTGAAATCACTTTGTAGATCAGGCTGGCCTCAAACTCCCAGAAATCAGCCTTCCTCTCTCCTGCAGGTGCTGGGATCAAAGGTATGTGCTACCACACCCAGCTTGTTTTGTTTTGGTTTTGAGACTGAGTTTCTCTGTCTAGCTCTGTCTGTCCTAGAACTCCCTGTTGTGGAATATTATTTTAGGATGTGTTACATTTGTTTATGCAGTGGAACATTTGTTTCAATGATGCAAAGATGCGTTGCATTCTTTTATGCTGCATTTGTTTAACTCTGTGAAGCTGTGGCACTTTGCCTGTCTAAAACACCTGATGGTCTATTAAAGAGCCCAACCGTAGCTAGCTGAGGAGAGAAAGGATAGGTGGGGCTGGCAGGCAGGGAGAATGAGTAGAAGGAGAAGAAGAGCTAAGGAGAGGAGCAAGAGAAGGAAAAAGAGGATGCCAGGGGTCAGCTACCCAGCTACCCAGCCAGGCATGGAGTAAAAAGTAAAGAAAGGTATGCAGACATAGAGAAAGGTGGAAACCCAGAGGTAAAAGATAGATGGGGGTAATTTAAGTTAAGAAAAGCTGGCTAGAAACAAGCCAAGCCAGGCTGGACGTTCATAAGAGAGAAATAAATCTCAGTGTGCATTTACTTGGGAGTTGGGTGGCAGGCCCCCCAAAAGAATCAAAGAGTAAAAAACAACTCACTATGTAGACCAGGCTGGCTAGGATCTGCCTGTCTCTGCCTTTCAAGTGCTGGTTGGGACTAGAGGCATTTGCCGCTGCCCAGCTTACTGCAATGTTTAAGTTGAAGGAGTTATTGAAGGATGTAGTATAACTTTACAAATTTGTCAACGGGAAGAGCAAACTGCTCCCATCCCAGCCTTTACAACCCCACAGTCCCAGGGTAGCCACTTTGCGAATATCCCCGCCGAAAGTGTGCTCTGTGGAAAAATTCATCGTCGCACAAGCCTCCCTTTGCCTCCACAAGGGAGAAACCTGTTTTTTACTGTGCTCTAGACTGTGCTATTGAAATAAAAGTCTATTCTAAAGTTGTGGGTGGTGATGCCTGGTCTTAATCCCAGCACCCAAGAGGCAGAAACAGGTGGATCTCTATGAGTTCAAGATCAGTCTAGTCGACACAGTGAGACCCTGTCTCAAATCAAAACAAAAACAAACAGAAAGAACTGTGTAAGTATAGCATATAGATAGGTCTTTGAAAGAGTCACCAGGTAGATCATTCCTGGGAGTGACACCGTTCCATCAAAGGCTGCTTCTTAATCACCTGACTGCAGCACTGTGGAAAACTCAAGGTGATAAACTGAACGGTGACCTTTGGTCTTAGGTATACAATTTCCAGTATACCTATATACTTAGGTATACATTTATATTTGTTAATTCCTTATTTGTTTTCTTCTTCTTTAATGTTGCTTGCTGGGCAGGGGCGTGGACCTCAGTGATAGATGCTGAGTTCAATTACTAGTGCTAAATTTAGGTCAGAGGACAACATTGTGGAATTGGTTGTCTCTTCCACCAGGTCCTCAGTACTGAACTCAAAGCTGTCAGGCTTGCATGGCTGGCCCTGCAAATAACCATGGAGTACCCACTGAGCCAACTGTTTAGCCCCAGATAGTTTGTTTTTGTGGATGAGAGTTCTGCCTACATGTATGTCTGTGTACCATGTATACGTCTGGTGCCCTCAAAGGCCAGAGATGGGCATTGAAAAATCTGGAACTGGAGTCACAGATGGTTGTGAGTGCCATAGGAATGCGGGGAAAGGAACTGGGGTTCACTGAATAAGCAGCCAGTCCTCCTGAACCTTTGTGCCATCTCTCCACGGTCCCAGCTCTTTTTTTTTTTTTGTTTTTTTGTTTTTTTTTGAGTCAGGGTTTCTCTGTGGTTTTAGAGCCTGTCCTGGAACTAGTTCTTGTAGACCAGGCTGAACTCACAGAGATCTGCCTGCCTCTGCCTCCCAAGTGCTGGGATTAAAGGCGTGCGCCACCACCGCCCGGCCCCAGCTCTTTTTTTATAACAGTACTTTGGGAGATGCTTTCAATTTGGAACATTATGGTGATTAATAAGAGAATTAATAGAGAATAACAGAGCTTGGAAAACAGGGTTTGGATATAAAGTTCTGTGCCTTTTCATTAGGAAGCCCCAAATTCTATAATGCTATTTCCCAGCAATGCCTGTGCTGAAGTTTGTAAACTTTTAGGATGATTATCATTATTATTATTTTTTTTTTTTTGGTTTTTCGAGAGAGGGTTTCTCTGTAGCTTTGGAGCCTGTCCTGGAACTCCCTTGGTAGATCAGGCTGGCCTCGAACTCACAGAGATCCGCCTGCCTCTGCCTCCCGAGTGCTGGGATTAAAGGTGTGTGCCACCACCGCCCGGCTGATTATCATTATTTTTATATCAATCTTTTTTTTTCTTTTTCTCAATGCTAAGATTGAACCCAAGGCCAGGTGATGGTGGTGCACACTTTTAATTGCAGCACTAGGAAGGCAGAGGTAGATAGATCTCTGTGAGTTAGAGGCCATCCTGGTCTACAGAGTGAGTTCCAGGACAGCTAGAGCCACACACAGAAATCCTTTCTCAAAAAAAAAAAAAAAGAATTGAACCCTGGACTTCATGAAAACTATGTAAATATTTACCACTTAACTAGGTTATTTGTCAATCTTATTTGTGTTACTATGACTATGTTATTACATTTATAAAGTATGGTGTAATCCTTTGATTTCTGGGGTGTTTATTTCTGTCAACTTACTATGAAAATCTTCCATTATATACCAGACCATGAAGATAACAACAGTGTGAGTCTAGCCAGTGTTTTCTATGCAAGGATTGAATCTGGGCCTTCTTACAGTCTTCTGTATTGAATATATATACACACACACACACATACATATACATACTTGGCCATGGTAGCTGGTAAGCTATGGCTGGTGTGGGAGTGAGTATAGAGATGTTTTGGTTTTTTTTTTTCGAGGTAGGGTGTTTCTCTATGTATATCTGGCTATCTTGGAACTCATCTATAGCTCAGGTTTGTCTCGAACTCAGGGATCTGCCACCCTCTGCTTCCTGAGTGCTGGTACTAAAGGGGTGCACTGCCGCTTCTGGGGCTTACATGTTTTTAAGCTATTGCTTTGCAAATCCGGACCGTGTGTAGGCTGCAAACAGAACTGTCCAGGTTGGAACAGAGACTAGTAGCTTTGCTATGATAGAGGATCAGAAATAGTTTCTCTGAGGATGTTCCCAGCTTAGGGTTGGAGGGATGGAGGAGTGTTCCGACCAGAGGCTGGAGGGAGTTGGAACACAGCCCTGTGCATGCCATCACACTGTAAGATGAGACTGCATGTGCTGCTTGGACCCAAATAATCACACAGAAACTATATTAATTACAACACTGCTTGGCCTATTAGCTCAGGCTTCTTATTAACTAACTCTTACATCCTAATCCATTTCTATTATTCTGTGTGTTGCCACGAGGTTGTGGCTTACCAGGTAAATTTCTGGCATCTGTTGTCTCCTTTGGCAGCTACATAGTGTCTCCTTGACTCTGCCTACTCTCTCTCTCTATCTCTTCCAGCCTGGCTATATTCTGCCTTGCCATAGGCCAAAGCAGCTTTATTCATTAACCAATAAGAGCAACACATATACAGAAGGACATCCTACCTCAACACACAGCTGGAAGAAGTTAAAAGAGACTTTCTGACCTAGGTTACTGGTGATTTCTACACCTGGAACTTATTTTTTCTTTTAATGAAATTAAGCAAACATTCTTTTGTTTTAACTGAGCAGGATTGAGCAATTTAAATTTTCTTAGTTTCTTTCTTTCTCTCTCTCTCTCTCTCTCTCTCTCTCTCTCTCTCTCTCCCTCCCTCCCTCCCTCCCTTCCTTCCTTCCTTCCTTTCTTTCTTTCTTTTTTTAAATTAACACAGAAAGTAATGAATCCTATTTTGGCATTTTTTTACAATGACTTTGCTTTTGTTGATTGTCGTTGAAAACCGTTTGTTCATTTTTTTTCTTCAATAAGGTACTGAGGATTGAATGCCTCTCGAGCTATTAGGCAGGCATTTTGCCCCCGAGGTACTTCCCTGGTTGTCTTTTTACTGTTTTGAGACACTGTCCTTAAGGTGGCCAGGCTTGAACTAGCTCCAGGGCCCCTGAACCTCCTTCGGGTCCCCATCCCTGTCTTGTCTCCTGGGGTCAAGGATATGGAGGTGTGAGGAATGTGGAAGGCGTGTGAAAAGGACATGTGTAATAATGAACATTTGTGTACGGAAACACCTTAATGAAGCCTGCTACTTCATATTCTAATCTTTTCTAAAGTCATTGAAAAGGTAAAAAAAGAAATCCTTTGTTTCACTAAAGATGTACCAAATCTCAGGGAAGCTTCCGCAGCATCTTTTACACAGACTTGTCCATCTGTTGTTTTCCTATAGAATGCATGGCCTGTTGCCAGGCACTTGGCATTAAAAGCCAGACTCCTGGAAATGCAATTTTTCAAATCCATTAACCTTTATTCAGCTCTAATGAAGAAGAATAGTGTCATTTTCCCGCAACTTATGATCCAGTATGAGTTGGATTCGACTGACCTTTCACCGCCAAGATTGTCCAAAGATGGGCTAATAAAACTAAAATCTTTTTAGAGAATTTTTGGAAATTGAGTTTAGCTGGAGCTGTCTCTACTTTCATACCATAAGGTTCTTTCTCCCTAGTTCATTTGGGGATGGAACATGCTGAATAAAGCCCTCTCTTAAAATGGTTGCTTGGTGAAAGCGTTCTGCTGCACCGTGGAGTAGCAGAACTCCAGACAGGAAGGAAGATGCTAACTAACTACGTGGACTTAACAGGATTACCTGAAATGTGAACTTGAATCAGGTCCAGGGACAGACTTGTAGTTAACAGCACCTTGGAGGTAAAGAGGGAGGACGCTGAACTTCTACAAGCCCCACACCTGCCTGGGCAACAATGCTGTGAGATGATTTCTCAGAACTAATGAAGTGGTCAGGCTGGCGAGCTGGTGAGCTGGCTCAGCAGTCGCGAGCCCTCGCTGTTCTCTTCGAGGTCCCAGGTTTGTTTCAGAGAAACCACGTCTGTCTCACAGCAGCTTGTAACTCCAGCCGACATGAAGCCCTCTCCTGGCATCTGATGGCAGCCGCCCCCGCCACCCCCCGTACCCAGTCCACTCTCCTGGCATCTGGCGGCAGCCCCCCCCCCGTACCCAGTCAACCCTCTCCTGGTATCTGGCTGCAGTCACCCCGCCCTCGTACCCAGTCCACCCTCTCCTGGTATCTGGCGACAGCTCCCCCCCCCCCTACCCAGTCCACCTTCTCCTGGTATCTGTCTGCAGTCACCCCGCCCCCGTACCCAGTCCACCCTCTCCTGGCATCTGGCGGCAGCCCCATACCCATGCCATACACTCAGGTACACAGACTCCACAAACGCAAGGAGGATCAATCTTTAAAAATAGGGGTATAAGTGTGTACACTTCTAAAACCACACAAACTAATGACTCCCACAAGGCTGGTGGTGCTGTGTGTGCTCTCTTTCCTTTTTACCTTCACTCGTTGGTCTTCATTTCTCATAGAGCCTGGGCCAAGGCCAAGCTTGACAGTGAGATTAAACCAGCAAGAGGGATGCTTTGGTTGAAAGTTTGCAAACAGCCGGGTGATGGTGGCACTTGCCTTTAATCCCAGCACTCAGGAGGCAGAGGTTGGTGAATCTCTCTGTGAGTTCAAGTTCTGGTCTACAAGAGTGAGTTCCAGGACGGACTCTAAAGCTACAGAGAAGCCCTGTCTGCAAAAACCAAAAAAAAAAAAAAAGTTTGCCAACATCTTTCATCCTATGAGACCTTTAGCAGTTTCAATTTCGTGAACCATCTTTCCTTCCTGAAGCTGTTTCCAGTGAGGCTAGAGAATGCCACTCATCTGGTCAGATAAGATCAATGTGGGTTCAGGATGGTAAGGCTGTAGACACTATTCATTATGCGGCAATTACCTCCACTCCCTTTGAAGCCCTGATGCTTGTACTTCCTTAGCTGGCATGCCTCTGACTCTCTGGGGCAAGCTCTGCTCTCCAAGTGGACTATCTCCTCACTCTCGGCCATGATAGCCATCACAAGAGAGAGCTAAAAAGGTCAAGCATAATGAGGCCTGCTTATAGTCCCAGCACTCGGGAGACACAACAATTGCTACCAGTTCAAGTCCCATTTGAACAAGAGCCTGTCTTAAGAGGAAAACAATAGTTGCACATGGTGGCACAGGGCTTCGAGGCCAGCCTAGTCTACAGGGAAAGTTCCTGGACAGCCAGGACTACTAAGAGAAGCCTCATCTTCAAAAAGCGAACCAAAAAACAACCCCCCCCCCAACCAAACGAAAAATCAATATAAAACAAAACAGAGCCTGCCGTTCCAGCTTTTAAGAGAGAGGCATGTTGATCTTCCATTTTGAGGCCAGCTAAGCTACATAGTGAGATCCCGTTTCAAAAAAGGAATAAGAGCTGGTGATGTGACTTGCCGTTTGAACACCTGCCTTGTTTGTGCATGGCCCCGGGTTTGATCCCCAGTGAATGAAAAAAAAGAAGAAAAGAAAAAAGAAACCCGGGCTTAGCAGATTTGTCAAGATCAAAGACAAGTAAACTGCAGAAAAAGCGATCCACGCCCACATATGTTAGACGCGAGAGCCTGCATCCTTAAATAGCACAGGGAATGCCACCACCTTATGTCAGCTGTCATTCCGGAGCCCAGAAACACAGATGCAAATATCTCAGCTGCGGGAAATCGAACACACTGACAGAGTGTGTATGATTTGGTATAGTGGAGGTTACGGTCCAATCCAGTGGGGCCCTTTGCTTGCTTGGTGAATTCAGAAGTCACAAAAAGAAGCCAGTGCCTAAAGAGTGTGTTTGTCACCATGACTGGTGGTCCCTGGTTTCCCACCAGTGTTTTTCCTGTCGCACTATCGCTCACCCCCGTCACCACCAACTGGTGATGTCTTTCCGGGTTCTGCTTTTTTTTTTTTAAATATTTATTTATTTATTCATTCATTTATTTATTATGCATACAATAGTCTGTCTGTATGTCTGCAGGCCAGAAGAGGGCACCAGACCTCATTACAGATGGTTGTGAGCCACCATGTGGTTGCTGGGAATTGAACTCAGG
>NC_022022.1:23256591-23270167 GCF_000317375.1 Microtus ochrogaster | reverse complement strand
TGTGAGCCACCATGTGGTTGCTGGGAATTGAACTCAGGACCTTTGGAAGAGCAGGCAATGCTCTTAACCACTGAGCCATCTCTCCAGCCCCGGGTTCTGCTTTTCATCTTGGCTTCATATCCTCTCGTGTATCTATGCTTTCCTCAGAACAGTCATCCGCTCCTGCAGCTTCTGTGATCGTGACAGACTACTGTCCCTTCAGTAGGTATCTTCAGTGACATCCCCTCTTTGTACCCGAGGCTTCTTATCTGTGTATTCCTCCATCAGGTCCTGCAGACAGAACTTGGCTGAATAGACCTCACCAGCTGGACTCCACTCTGGCTGTCGTCTTTGCTCCCCATCCTGGGTGGTACCCTCATGGCAGCCATCTATCTGATCAGGAAACCTGGAATTACCTTTGATTTCTCTCCCTCTTGGTTCCTCTGTAGCTGTGGAGCCTGTCCTGGAACTCGCTCTGTAGACCAGGCTGGCCTCGAACTCACAGAGATCCATCTGACTCTGCCTTCCATGTGCTGGGATGAAAGGCATGTGCCACTACTGCCCGGCCTATCCTCCTTCTTGCTTTTTTTTTTTTTCCAATCTCACTTTCACTGTCCAAGTTCAGGCCTACGTTATCCCTTTTGCAGCTACATTGCCATATTTCCTAATAGATTTCACTCCCCTTAGCCCCTCCCTTTGCAAGCCCTCTTCTCTCCAATCATGTCTGATCGTGTCATTTCTGCTCAATGGAATCACATGTGTGCTTCCTCAATTGCTCTGTTAGGAGCTGTGGATAATAGGAAGCCCCTTTGACAGCGGGTGCCTAACAGGATGGCTGATCACAGGTGCTCAGTGAGTAGTTTAATCTTTAAACCGATAATACAGTCACCCATGCAACTGGATAGAAACAGCACATAGGTGGTGTTGTAGTGTACTTTTAAAAATGAAGGTATTTCCCAGCACTTTGTTGTGGGCTGCATCACTCGAGTGTTTGTTGCCTAGAGACTCTGTGGACGAATTACAAAAGCTATTGTGCACTGAAGGAGACTTGTCCTTGGTGGAGGACAGAGGCTAGTATCATCATCATCATCATCATCATCATCATCATCATCATCATCATCATCATCATCATCATTATTTTATTTTTAAGTGCTCCCGGTTGTGTCAGTGTTTAGGAACTGCCCCCACATAGGTGTCTATTGGCTCCGTTTATTCCTTTCCTGCTGCAGAGAAACCAGAAACCCATCCTTCCAGATCAAGCTCTGGGATGGGTATACAAAAGGTAAGAGGGAGTCAGGATGCGGAGGAATGGGTGGGACTGAGGATGGAAAATTCCATCATAACTCTGGGGCTGCGCCATTGTGATGAAGATAATAGATTCTTATTATCCTGGAGCAGACTCAAGGGGAGTTGGCTGCCCCTAAGAAGGCAGCGTTAAGGCAAGTGAGGAGAGAAAGGCTGTGAGCTTCCAAATTGGAAGGAGAGAAACAGGAAGCGGGGAGGGGGGTAATTCTCAAGCTATGTCTGTTTTTCTAAGGAGAGGGGAACAATGCAATCGCCAGTCCTGAAATGAATGTGGCAGGCCGATTGCATCTAGCTAGAGACTCAGAGGCAGGTGTGATGGAAGTCACACTGCAGGCATTCACAGAAAAGATACGTCAAAAGCACCTGGGATCATGCAGCTCCAAAGCCAGGGTCTCTAGAGAGATCTCTGAAAGGGCTCTTCTGGAGGGAAGTGTAACCACGAGAGAGGGAGTTTCCGTACCTAGCCTGTGTTTTCATCAAATGTTAATTATTAGCTCTTTCAAATTTAATACACAAAAGTAAACTCATAAAATATTTCATTGCATTAAATCTTCTGGTTCTGCAGTCACATAGTGTGAGCCTTTGTAAAGAGCTTTGGATTTAGTATACTCTAATTGCCTCAAGGTTGATCGGGTCACCTCTGGCAAAGACCACCGTGTAGCTGTGATCCATCCCTTGTTGGTGTCTTTGTTTCTCTTTTAACTTAGCCTTTCTTCTGTCTCCACAATGTATGACAGCTACTTGTATCTCTTTGTGAATTTTCCTGAAACAGAGCTCCGCAGAGATATACACAAACACACACACACACACGCCTAGTGCATACTTGTATACATAGTGGGACCTGACATACAAAAATTAAAATAAAAATATTCATTCATTTGCTGATTTCTGTGTATGAGTGTTTACATGTGTGTATGTTATGAGTTAGGTACTCTTGTGGCAGAAGGGAAAACTTGTGGGAGTCAGTTCGCTTCTACCATGTGCCTTCCTGTAATTGAACAGGTTATCAGGCTTGCTGTCAAGCATCTTTATATATAACAAGCCATCCTACCAGCTCCGTATGTAAGTTTTTTAGTGTAATTTCAAAAGAAGGGCTTTTATTGTAGACTATAAAACTCCTATGTGATTTAGTTAAAGGTGGTGAATATAGTAATTCTTACAGCAGCTATTCTATTTCAATTTGAATAGTTATACTAACATAGAAATATTTAAGCTATAATATTCTGGGGGTGATTGTGGTACCGTTAAACATTCTGAGAATATACAATGACAAAATGACAAACAAATCTTATCACTCATAGACCTTACATTCTATGGCGAGCTCAGAGAAAATGGGAGTCCTTCAGAAGTGAGCACTCAGACACAGGTTATAGCCAACTGTCAGCTGGTACTACACACAGGTATTCAGGGACTCTAGTGTAGCCTTGACAGTTTAGAGAAGGGAGCTTTTAAAGGCAAAAAAAAAAAACCAAAAAAACAAACAAACAAACAAAAAACCTTGGCAGCTACAGGGGGAGGTTTTATGCAGCCAAGCAGTTTCCCATGAGCTAAGTTAGCTGAGACATCTTGGTTTCCAGTTCCTAGAACAGAGCTGGGTAATGTTCCATGGGATTCTCCATCATGGAAATCAATTCTAGTTCAACTTAAAATGGCTTCAGCAAGAATGCAAGATGGAGGAACCTCTGTCCTGCCCTGTCACAACAGACAGAAAGAAAAGTGGTAATTGCCAGGGAATTAATGAGGGGAGGGAGTGGAGAATTGTGATTTAATGGGTTGTGTGTAAATGCGCTCATGTGCATGCGTAGGCACGTGTATGTGTGTGTGTGTGCATGTGCTTGGTGTGTATGTGTGTGCAAGCATGCATGCATTTATGTGTGTGTGCACATGTGTGCACACGTGTGTATTTGTATGTGGAGGCAGAAGGTTGAGATCCGGTGCCTTTCGCTTATACTTTCTGCTTTATTATTTTTCTAAAAACTTTACCATTTTTATTAATTAATTAATTACTTTTGGTTTTTCAAGGCAGGGTTTCTCTGTGTAACAGTTCTGGCTGTCCTGGAACTTGCTTCCTAGAGCAGGCTGGCCTGGAATTCACAGAGATCCGCCTGTCTCAGCCTCCCGAATGCTGGGATTAAAGGCGTGCACCACCACCACCCGGCCCTATTTTACTCCTCTTACTTATCTATTTTTGAGTCAGTCTTTTTACACCCAAGCTGACACCATACTTGGTGTATGGGATGATCTTAAACTCCTGTTTCCTCTTTTAAAAGACGAGGGTTACTTACAGGCATGTACCACCACAACCAGTTTTATGCCATGCTGGGTTTAGGACCCAGGGCTCTGTGCATGCTAGGCAAGCCTGCTGCCAACTGAGCTATATCCTCAGCTTAATTTTACCATAATTTAATTTCATTTTTTCCTGTTTTGAGACAAGGCTTCTTCCCTGGCTTTCCCAGAGTTTGTTTTGTAGACCAGACTGGCCTTTAACTCAGAAATCTGCCTGCCCCTGCCTCAGGAGTGCACCATCTCCACATGGCTATAATTTAAAAAAATCTTAAAATCTTTATTAACATGTGAATATAGACATTCACATACATTGATACTTTGAAAACATTGTTTAGATTTACTTATTTTTGCTAAGCAGTGATGGCACGCACCTTTACTCCCTGCACTCAGGAGGCAGAGACAAGCTATCTCTGTGAGTTCAAGGCCAACCTGGTTTACAAAGTGAGTTCCTGAACAGCTGAGGCTGTTATGTAGAGAAACCCTATCTCAAAAAACCAAAATAAAAATTTATTTATCTTTATTATACAAATGTGTTTTGCTTACATCCATATTTGTGCTCCATGTGTGGCAGGAAGGCAGGAAAGAGCATTGGCTCTCCTGGAACTGGAGTTACACATGGTTGTGAGCTGCCATGTGGGTGCTGGGAATGGAGCCTGGGTCATCTGGAAGAGCAGCCAATGCTCTTAACTGCTGAACTATCCTTCCCACCTCAAAAAAGAACTCTTAAACTATATTCAGTATTATTCTTCCCCTTCTCCTCTCTTGATTTTTCTAAAGGAAGAGATTGCAAAAATTTTAAGATACAGAAGGAATACTGTGTTTATATCTTTAGAGGCAGAAATTAAACTTACTTAATGTGGGATTCCACTCTGTATGCTGTGGAAATGTTTTATTACTGTTGCTAATAAAGAAACTGCTTCAGCCTATGGCAGGGCAGAATAAAGCTAGGCAGGAAAACTGAACTGAATGCTGGGAGACAGAAGGCAGGCGGCTCAAGCAGACGCCATGTAGCTGCTGAAGGAGAAAGATGCCAGAACCAGTAGGTAGGCCCCAGCCTCATGGTGATACATAGATTAATAAAAATGGGTAAAATTTAAGACATAAGGGCTAGCTAGGAATGTGTTTGAGTCATTGGCCAAACAATATTGCAATTAATATAGTTTTTGTGTTATTATTTGGGTCTGGGCAGCTGGGGAATGAACATGCATTCTCTGTTTATTTTTGCTTAAGAATTCTATTATTGTAAAAGTAAACTTCCAAAGTACAGAAATCAAAACTAAACATCTTTTTCCTTGTTGTTGTTGGTTTTTATTATTGTTTCTTTGTTTTTCCAGACAGGGTTTCTTTGTATATATAGCCCTGGATGTTCTGGAACTCACTTTGTATACCAGGCTGGCTTCAAACTCAGAGAAACCTTTCTGCCTCTGCCTCCTGATTGCTGGATTAAAGGGGTATTATATCACATCCAGCTAAACCTAAACTTCTTTATCAGAATTATGCATAGATGATGATATGGGTTTTCTTTCAATGTTTATAAATACTTAGTTTATGTTCATAGACTTTATGTAAAATTAAATAATATATAATTCAGAGAATAACTGTTATACAGTATAGATTAGTTATAAAATACATTATATGTTATGTAACTCCTATAGTTTTTTTTCTTTTTATGGTTTATTTAACTTTATTTTATGTGCATTGGTGTGAAGGTGTCAGATCCCCTGCAACTGGATCTTCAGACAGTTTTGAGCTGCCATGTGGGTGCTGGGAATTGAACCCGGGACCTCTGGAAGAGCAGTCAGTGCTCTTAACCACTGAGCCATCTCTCCAGCTCCTAGTTTTTTTTCTTTACTTATGTATTTAGAGACAGGGTCTCCCCGTGTAACCCTGGCTGGCCTAAAGAAGCCTGAAATGTGAGCCAGGCCCGCCTCTGTCTCCTGAGTGCTGAGATCAAAGATGTGTTGTTATCACGGGCCTGGCTTCAGGCTAAATCTTATGCTGTCTTCAGTATTATACATTGTGCCATAACTAAGAGAAGTTTTATTTGTTTTGGCTTTTAATTGCATGGTAAAGCTGCACCAAGCCTAAAATGGTGGTGCATGCCTTGATCCCAGCACTCAGGAGGCAGAGGCAGGTGATCTCTGAGTTTGAGGCCACCTGTGTCTATATAGCAAATCCCAGACCAGTAAGGGCTTCATGAAATAAATAAAGTACAAAAGATCTACTAAGCTGATGATTTGTGCTGGATCAAATGCATGGCTACCTTGGCACACGTGTGGCTGTCTTGGATGCACTGAGGGAACCTTTCCTTCTGCAGTGTTTAGAGTGACTAGCAGTCAGGGGACGTTGCTGAGAAAGTGCCCTGTGAAGAACTGAGTTAAGGGAGTTTATTTTCAATTGAAGATAAGTTAGTCATCCCCATCCAGTGGCAGTCCCAATTTTTCTTCATCATGCTATGCGGGATTCTCACTTTTTTTTTTATTGATAGGGCTTTAAAGAAATTTGTTTTATTAAATGTTTTCACATTATTAAATTTTTTTTTATTTATTTATTTATTATGGATACAGTGTTCTATCTGCATGGATGCCACCAGACCAGAAGAGGGCACCAGATCTCATTATAGATGGTTGTGAGCCACCATGTGGTTGCTGGGAATTGAACTCAGGGCCTCTGGAAGAGCAGACAGTGCTCTTAACCTCTGAGCCATCTCTCCAGCCCCCACATTATTAAATATTATTACTTCTTTTGAGACAAGATTTCTTCATATAGCCCTAGCTATGGGACTTGCTCTATAGACCAGGCTGGCCTCAACCTCACAGAAATCAATCTGCCTCTGCTTCTTCAGTGCTATGATTAAAGGTGTGCACCACCACTGCCTGGACTTAAATATTATTAAACTTATTTTATTATTTTACATGTGTCAGTATTTTGCCTGCATGTGTATTGGCTCACCACGTATGTGCCTCAGGGAGGAAAGAAGAGGGCATCGGGTCTCCAAGAAATGGAGTTACAGACAGATGTGAGCTGCCTTGTAGGAGCTGGGCATATAACCCGGGTCCTCTGGCAGAGCAGCCAGTGCTTAACCGCTGAGCCATTTCTCCAGTCTCTATTCTAAATTTTAAAACAGAAATAAACAGTGATACAGAGAAGAGTGTCTCCCATTGTTTCACCCTGCTCCTCTCCCCATTATTGTAAGACAGTTGCTTCCACATTTAGTTGTAGTACTTTGCTGGAGTGTGTGGGAAGCCATCTGGGCATTGTGCCCAGTTGGTTTAATTTTTGTTTATTTGTGAAGTGTCGTAGATTTTGTTGCATTTATTAGATTATTACTGTTATTAGTTGTTACTAATGATATATCATAATGCGCTCGCTGTCTAGAACTGAAGCAACTGAGTTCTGTCCCGAGAGCAATCTCTTACAGTGCTTTGGTCTGAAGGATCAGCAGTGGCAATAACTCTACAATGAATCCAGTCCTTGACTTGTGGGGCTTTAAGCTTCATTTTTTTCCTTTGCATATTTTGCTTGTGTGAAAAAGAAACAGTGTCCCTTCCTATTTCCCCATGCTGTGGCTCTTTCTACCTCTACGGTTTTGCTCATTTTCATCTTTTTCTCATCTATTTTTCAAAGATTACAGTCATCTTCAAGTATTGATATCAATCTTTTTTTTAGAGATATATTTATTTATTATGTATACAACTTTCTGCCTTCATGTATACCCAAACGCCAGAGGAGGGAGCCAGATCTCATTACAGATAGTTTGGAGCCACCATGTGGTTGCTGGGAATTGAACTCAGGACCTCTGGAAGAGCAAACGGCGCTCTTAACCACTGAGCCATCTCTCCAGCCCTATTGATATCAATCTTATTTCTTACATGGAAGCTTCCTACTCTCGTAGCCCCTCATCTTTCTGAGCCACTGAGCTAAGTACTGGCTGTGTCACTGATACCACGTTTATTTCTGTTTACTTATTGTGTCTATGTTACAGGTGTGTGTGTGTTCCTGTGCGTGTGTGTGACAGAATGTGTGTATGTGTGTTCAACTGCAATAGGTCAACCTTAGGTTCCGTTTGCCAGAAGACATCTGCCTTAGTTTTTGAAACAGCTTGCTACTGAGGCTAGGCTGACTGGCTAGTGAACACCAGGAATCTCCCTCCCCAGTGCTGGGAGTCTAAGCGTGCACCCCCATGCCTGGGCGATGAACTTGGCTCTTCATGCTTGGTGCAGCCAACATTTTATTTCCCAAGCTATCTTCTCAGACACTTACTTTCTTCAGCTGTGGCAAAAATACATCAAGACAACAAAAATTTACCAGCTCAGTCATTTCTAAGTGTATAATTTGGTAATGTTAGTATAATCTCACCAGTATACCTTGATCTCACAAGCTTCATCTTCTAAAACTGAAACTTGGGCTGGTAAGATGGCTCAGCAGGTAAAGGTACTTGCTGTCAAGTCTAATGACCTGAGATTAGTCTCCAAGTTCCATATGGTGAAGGGAGAGAACCAGCTTCTACAGCTTGTCCACTGGTGGCTGACTTATTACATTTCTGTGTACTGATGGAGGCTGTGTTGCGGAGAGGTTGCTGGTCTCGTCAGTTAGCTGGAGCCAGCTCTGCTAAAAGTAGAAAGGAAGAAGAAATGAGAAATCAACTCTTTCATTTTGTTTTTTTTCCAAATATTTTCCAACCTTTATTTTTATTTCACGTGTATTCTGAGAGTGTGTGTGTCTACACCATGTTCGTGTAGTGCCCACCGAGGCCAGAAATGGTACTGGATTCCCCTGGGGCAGGAGTTATAGACAGTTGTGAGCTGCTATGTGGGTGCTGGGAATCGAACCCAGGTCCTCTGGAAGAGCAACCAATGCTCTTAATGGCTGAGCCATCTCTCCAGCTTCCCAGCATCCCTTTCCTTAAGGATCACAAGGAAATGGCGTTAGCCTGTGGTGTTGGTGGGAGCTGAGGCTCTCCTCACAAAGTCACTCTACTTACCAAAATCTGCTGCGGCTCAGATGCTAGTGTTCTTGTCTGGCGTGCATGAGCCCGGGCTTTGGTACCCAGGTCTGCATAAGCTGGCTACGCTGGCACAGCCCTGTCATCCCAGCAGCATGTGGGAGGTAGAGTCAGGAAGATCAGAAAAGTGCAGAGCCATCCTCAGCTACATGGTGAGTTCAAGGCCAACCAGCCAGGGGTAAATGGATAAATGAGACCCTGTCTAAAAAGAAAAGAAAGACACACAAAGATCCCGTCTTCTGAAGATGTGTGATCTGGGGTTAACCCCTATCTTTGCTCAACCTCTGGCAACACAGGTTACCATGCCTCCTAGTTCCTTGTCTGTAAATTGGAAAGGATGTGTGTAATACAGAACCCTTGTGAACACTTTATTTACATTTATTTATGTATTTATCTATTTATTTATTTGGTGTGTGTATGTGTGTACAGGCATGTGTATACATGCATGTCACAGGGCGTGTATGGAAGTCAGAGGGCAACTTTCAGGAGTCAGTTCTCACCTTCTGTTCTGTGGGTTTTGGAACTTGAACTCAGTTTGTCAGGTTTGGTGGCAGACTCCTTCACTGGCTAAGCCCACTCATTGGCCCCATTGTAAGAACTGTATAATGCTGTAAACTGACTGCCACCTAGAAAATACTTCATAAAGGACCTGGGGAAGTGGCTCAGTTGGTGACATCTTGCTGCACAGGCCTGAGGAACTGAGTTTGTTATTCGACATGGCTATAAAATGATTTATGCTTCCAGGAGCTATGATTTCAGCGCTGGGGAGGTGGATACCAGGGTTTGGTTCCTTGCAGCTCACTGGCTACTCAGCCTGCTTGAACCAGTGAGCTTGGATTCATTGAGAGACTCTGGCTCCAAAAATTAGATACAGAGTGATTGATTAGATATCAATCTTCATCCTCCCCAGGTGTGTGCACATGCACATATTACCGAATGATGCGCAACACAAAATGCTTCATAAGTGTTGGTCTTCTAAGTTTTTCTTTCTTTCTTTCTTTCTTTCTTTCTTTCTTTCTTTCTTTCTTTCTCTCTCTCTCTCTCTCTCTCTTCTTTTTTGTTTGTTTTTGAGCAAGGACAAAATGAATTTCTCTGAGTTCAAAGACAGCCTGGTGTACATAGCAAATTCCAGTCTAGCCAGGGATCCACAGAGAGACGCTGGCAGGGGTAGGGGAAGAAACAGAGAATCAGAGAGAGAGAGAGAGAAAGAGAGAGAGAGAGAGAGAGAGCGAGAATGAATGAATGAATGAATGAATGAATGTTGGTTGTGTGGTGCATGGGCAGTTGGATCTTCTGAGTTCCAGGCCAATTAGGGCTATATAGTGAGACCTTTTTCAAAATTCCAAAATACAAGCAAGCAACAACAACATAAAACAAACGAGCAAGCAAACAAACAAACAGGTTTTTTGTTTACCTGAGAGGAGGGAGTAGGCAAATACTTCACAATAGTTAATCAAGTAACATATCAAACTGTTTTATTTTCATAATATATGTACACATTTTTTTCTATGGTTTTTGTTGTCTCTCACTCAGCATTTTTGAGCATAGAACTGTCCCCTCAAATCTGTGGATTCTGTACTTGATGATCCAAACAACAAAAGATAAAAAAAAAAGGCCTGGGTGGGGGGGTAGGGTTGGGGTGGGGCAGCTGATGAGTTGGCTCAGCAGTTAAGAATGCCTGTTGCTTTCCACAAAGAACTTGAGTTCAGCACCCAGTGCCCACATGGAGGCTCTCAACTGTCTGTAACTTTGGATCCAGTAACCTGATAACCTCCTCTTGTCATACACATGAATGCAGGCCAAGCACTGATGCGATAATAATAATAATAATAGCAAGACGGTAGTGGTGCATGCCTTTAATCCCAACACTTGGTCTACGAGACCACAGCCTGGTCTACAAGAGCTAGTTCCAGGACAGTTAGGGCTGTTACACAGAGAAACCCTGTCTTGAAAAAAACCAAAAACAGATAAATAAATAGATAAATAAAGTAATACTACTACTAATAAAGTTTTTCTTTAAATTACAACTGCATTAAACTCAATTTTCTTGCCACTGTTCTGTAAACTACAGTATAACACTCACTTATTCCATATGATGAATAATCAATCTGGAAATGATTTAAATCTTATTGAGGGGAGCTTTACAGCAGAAGAGCCTCACTGTCACACATGGAGTGTGAATTTGATCCCCAGCACTGAAATATAAGTAGGCCGGTATCAGAGAGCATGAAGATGGACTCTATGCAAATGCCGCACTTTTTACACAGGGACCTGAGCACCTGCAGGTCTAGGCATCCTTCGGTTATCTTGGAACCAATCTCTCACAGATATTAAAGACCTGTTGTTTACCCAAAGGTTTCCTGCAAAAAACAAAAGTCAACAAATAAACAGATGCTGTCTGCTTATCTATCATCTTCTCTGTAATTAGTCGCTGCACAACAAACAATTCAAATAGTTAGCGGCTTAAAATAATAGCAATCATTTGGCAGTTGTTCTTTAATTCATGCAAGGGTAGCAGAACAACTCATCTGGACTACAGATAGCATCAGCTGAGGCAGCTGGAGTGGCCACTTGCCGGGTGGCCCTATCCTACTGGTCCCTTGGCGCCAGCTACTAGCCAGGGGTTTGATCCTGGTAGTGACTCAGGTCCCACTTAGCTGACTTCCTCTGCGTTTGTTGTCAGAGTGGCTCTCTGTTATCTTCCCTGTGGTCTTAGTATGGAGATAACTCGGGCGTCTTTCCTAGCCTGGTGACTCCAAGGTAGCTGACCTATGAATGTGGGGATCAACTTCCAATTGTTCCAAGATGAAAGCTCCCAAGTGTTCTCGAAGGGGAGGCCGGAACAGGTAACTCGTGTTGTCTTCTGTTGGTTAAAGTGTCTCAAGACTTGGAGCCTTGCACAAGCACTTAGCCAGGAGAAATGACGGATTGCAGCATCATTCACCTGGCAGACACTCAGCCCCTATTGATGTTTCACAGAGTGTCCACCTAGTACCGTTACTTCTAGTAGACACTGAAAAGATGCAGCTGAGCCACAGGGAAAGATGCTTGTTCAGACGGAGCACACAGGCACTGAAGTGGTCTCCGTATCCAGTGATGAGCATGGGTGCTGTGGGAGTGGTAAGCGCTGTCTGCTGGCAGAACACAGCACCTTCAGGAAAGTTCTGAACAGGACGGGGAAAAGGAGGGAGAAAATGCACTGTTAAACTTTTTTTTTTCTTTAAATCAATTATTAGTGTGTGTGCTGAAGCACAGCACTAAGTCCGGAGGTCAGGAGACAACTTTGCGGAGCCAGTTCTTTCCTGTCAGCTTTATGTGGATTCCAGGGCTCAAACTCGTCGCCGTCCTTGTGCAGCAAGTGCTCTACCCATCCAGCCATCTCACCAGCCCAGCGTTCAGCTATGAATAAGCAAGGAAAAATTCGTTTTGTCAGGACACGAAGTGCTCACAAAATGGCAACGTGTAGTACAGAAACCCCGCGGAAGAAAGAATCCTGTGCTGGTTTTAGAAGTTTGTGTAGGTGTGTGTGTGTGTGTGTGTGTGTGTGTGTGTGTGTGTGTGTGCCTGCCTGCCTGTGTGTGTGGTCTGGCGCTGCTGCTCTTTCCTGTTTGCTAACTTCAAGTCAATACAAACAGCACCTGGAAGGCGCTCACCGACTACCAGTGAATCTATGATTAACCTTTAATCTTGAGGCAATCAGCAAAACAATGAAGGAATTCCTCAGGGAGAAAGACACCCGAGCCATCCTCTCTCCCTTTTAATGCAGTGTTGGGGTGATGGCAGGGATTTCCTCTGTTTTCTCCTCCAGTCTTCCTGACAAATCTGTTTTTCTTCCCACAGGGTTAACATAGCGCTGTCTATCTCTTAATCCCTTTCAAAACTGACTTTGAATACTTTGTTACAAGAAAATGGTAAGAGACAGTGTCATAATTAAATATGCTGAAATGTCCCCAGAAAACGTGGCTTAGTAGCCAGTTGTCACCATGGAATGGGCATCTCACCTGCTTTTGTATTCAGAATAGGGATTCTCATCAATTGGATGATTTTGATGGAAAGAAATGATGGGGACTGGGGATGCAGCTAGGTCAGTTACCACAGTTGCTTAGCATGCTCTGCGTTTGATCTTAGCACAGAAAAAAAAATTGATAAATGAATCCGCAGTCCTAGGCCCCCAGAAGATGAGGCAGAAGAATCACAAGTTCAAGGCCAGCCTGGGTTGTAATATTGAGAACTTGTGTCTGAATAAATATATATCAAACACACCTATACTTTATTTTTAATCTCTGTCTCTCTGTCATCCCTGTGTCTCTCTGTTCATGTGAGTGTGTCTATGTGTGTGTGTCTATGTGAGTGTGTGTGTCTATGCACATGCTGAGTTGTGTATGGAGGTCCGAGGATAATTTGCTCTCAGAGTTACTTCTCTCTTTCTACATGTGGGTCAGGGTCATTGTATTTGACAGCCAGCAATCACAATCCACTGGTCCATGTAGCAGGCTTCGATACTCAAATTTTCACTCTAACACCATTGTTCACCTCATTAAATAGAGAGCAGATTTCCTCTCCCAAGTTCATGACGTGGGAGGCCCAGAGTGGGCATTTATAATTTCTAGTAGCTGGCAGGTAAGACAGGTGCTGCTGACACAGGCACCATGTTCCCTGCACCCTAGACCACGCATCTTCCCTGTTTCTGGATTAATACTTTATCCTTTGATAGCATCCCCTTTCTCTTTAACTTGCAACATTTCTTTGTCTTCCCTCTCAGCGGATGGTTTTGCTTCCAGACTCACTGGGAATCTGGGGCTGGAGAGATGACTCAGTGCTTAAAAGCACTGGCTGCTCTTCTAGAGGACCAGGATATGATGAATACCCAGTAACCACACAGCCACTCACAATCATCTGTAACTCCAGTCCTAGGGGATCGGATGCTCTCTTCTGGCTTCTTTTTTTTTTTTTTTTTTTTGGTTTTTCCACCATAAAAGGATCTGTTCTGTGTCTGATTCT
>NC_022022.1:23224207-23256491 GCF_000317375.1 Microtus ochrogaster | reverse complement strand
AGCTTTGTAGACCAGGCTGGTCTCGAACTCACAGAGATCCGCCTGCCTCTGCCTCCTGAGTGCTGGGATTAAAGGCGTGCGCCACCATCGCCCTGCTTCTCTTCTGGCTTCTGATACTTCCTTGGGCATTCTTTGCACAGGAATACTTGGTTAGCACAGGACATTTCTAGCACCCTAGCTAAGGCTCAGGGAATATCATAGAAGAGGTGACGGAAAGAATATAAAAGCCAGAAAATAGACAGGGAGAAAAGTCTGGGAAATGTCTTCTGGCTATGACACAGCTATTCAGTCAGGAGCTTGCAGGAGCTGTGGTTAATGGCACTGACTGGGCTTGTCACTGTCAGTGATGAACTGGGAGAAGCACAGGAGACCCAGTTCTCTCCTGCTAAGTGACTGGCTGTTAGTGGATTGGGGGAGGGGGGCAGTCATTGTAGGCTGTGTACAGGTGAGTCCAGCAGGCTCCAGTGCACACTTCCAAACCTATCTGTGGTCACAAAGATGGCTTTGTTTACTTCCAGCTAGTCACAAAGTGAAGCAGGAAGACTTGAAGGTGAGAGAGGGACCTTTAGGAGAGGAGCAGGGCTGGTAGGAGCGACAGGAGCTTTTAAATTAATTCCATCCTTGGAAAACAAAACAAATCGCTAGATGATGTGGCACAGGCTTTGAAATCTCAGCACCTGGGAGGTAGAGGCAGTTGGATCTGTGAGTTCGAGTCCAGTTTGGTCTACATGGTGAGTTCTACGACAGCCAGGATTGTTACACAGAGAAACCCTGTCTCCACAAACCAAAAAAAACAACAAAAAAAAAAACAACAAAACAAAACAAAACAAGTCAAAGTCCCCCATAGGTTATTAGCAAGGGTCTTCCAGGAATTTGGTTTTGAATGTATATAACATACACAGATCACTTTAGATACTGGTTTCCTGGATGGTTATCGTTTGAAATAACAGCCATGCAGCCAGAATCAAAATCAAAACGCTGTTGGAGTTTGTGACCCGTAAGATTGCTCGTGGTCAAATCATTCTCAGATCCGTTGTAAAGTAAAATGATGGGGTGGAAACCAAACAGCCGAGGCGGGGACATTAGAAGGGAGGGCCACTCGCGTGGGCCGACAAGTGCACCACAGCCTTTATCCTGATGAACGGAAGGGAAGGTCGCTGTCGTGATGGAGACGTTCTGTAGAGTTGATTGCTAGCTGTCAGCCATCACGTTGATCGCGAGGACACACATGGTGATGTCATCTGCATTATGTTCTTAAAACCAAGCAGCACTCTGGCTGATGTGTGGGGATGAGCTGGAATCTGAGCAGAGTGCTAACAGGACTGGAGATCCTTCTACCTCGGGTCTAATGGGCACCATCAGTGCCATCAGGGGAGGCTGGGAGATGGGGTTTGTATGAAGGGAATTGAGATGTCATTGACACACTTCCTGACTGGCTATGGTAGGTGAGGAAGGATAAAAAGTTATGATGATTGTATTTTCCCCTCATGCGTTCTTTATCTCCTGAAAGGTCACCATGTCTTAATAATTTACAGTGTTGACTAATGTAAATATTCAGGCTTTGGTGGCGGGTACCTATAATCTTAGCACCTGTAGGCAGAGGCAAGAGGACCTCCAGTTTTTGGCTAGCCTGGGTTATGTAGCGATACATGTTAGATCAGGAGTCCATGAGGTCCTGAGTTGGATTCCTAGCATGTGATCTGGGAGAGAGAGAAAACTCAGTGTGTAAGTTTAGAAATACCTGAATGTTTTGGATGATTAGACATCATAACTGGAGCCCAGAAGATGACTCAATGCATAAAAATACTTCCAGCACAGGTCCGAGAGCCTAAGCTTTAGCCCTGAAACTGACATAAAGATGGAAGGAGAGGGGCTGGAGAGATGGCTCAGCAGTCAAGAGCACTGCCAGAGGTCCTGAGTTCAATTCCCAGCAACCACATGGTGGCTCACAGCCATCTGTAATGAGATTGGGCACTGTCTCCTGGAAAGTGTGTGTGTGTGTGTGTGTGTGTGTGTGTGTGTGTGTGTGTGTATGAAAGGAGAGAGCTGACTGACACTCTGCATGCTTGGCATGAGCACCCATGTATGCACATACAATAATAGTAAGTTAAGTATAATACGTTGTACTGCAGCCAGGCATGCTGAACACTCAGGCGGCTGAGGCAGGTGGATCTTGAGTTTCAAGCCAGCATGGTCTGTCTACCCAGGGAGACCTTGTCTCAAAAAACAAAAACAAAAACAAAACAAACCAACCAAAAACCTCCTTGTACAGGGTTGGATGGAAGTACAGCCTAGAAGTAGCATCTGAGACCCTGGGTTGAATCCCCAGGACCACAGCAGAGCAGCAAAACTCCCAAAGCCCTCAAACAAAAAGGTTGTATCAGTGAAAGTACACATTAAATTTATTTCTCTATTTATTTATTGGGTAGGGGGCATTGGACCTTTCGCCTGTAAGAATGAAATCCTGCCATTTTCAGAAATGGTTGGTCCTGAAGACATAGTGTCCTGAAGGACATCGTGTTGGATGAAATATTCCAGCCGTGGAAACACAGGGTCCCTTGTAACTCACAAACAAAGGCAATCATTTGCAGGTAGAGCGCAGAATGGAATTTGTACAAGGCGGGGAAGCATTCAGAGAGGAGGGGACAGAGATCAATTGGGTAAGGGGTCCCAAATTACAGGAAGACAGAACGAATCAGTTCTGGGGTACAGCTGCATCCTTGGGTGGTTTCTACATTTTTTTCAGGAACCAGAGGAGAAGAGATGGTGCATGTACAACTCTGGATCCCTCAGCACGTAAGCAAGCAAGGAAGGACCGGAAGGGAGTAGTTTACACAGAGAACTAACTGTAGCTATCTGTCTTTTTTTGAGCAATCAGTTCTCACCCTGGCATGGAGCTTTGGCCGAGTCTCCCAGGTTGAACAGATGTTCTTATTCCTAGCAAACAGCAACAGCTTACCTGACTTGTTGCGTTTTTTTTTTTTTTTAGATGTGCTCTCACTATTTATTGTAGGTTGGCCTTAAATTCTTCATCCTGCCTCTACTTCTCTAGTGGATTACAAGTGTGCGCTACTGCATCAATCTTTAGCTTACTTCTTTAATATCTATAACTCAAAACATTGTTTATCTCTATTGCCAATGTGATAAGCAATTGCTTCATTACTTAGAAAATGCTGGTTTTAGTACTAAAGAATTGTACCTAGAGCCCTGTGCACGTCAGAAAAGTGTTCTGCTACACCCCCATCTTTCCTGCAGTGTTTTGTAGGGCACGGGCCGTAGTTCATCCATCTACTCTACAGTGTCCAGCACAGTGCCTGGAAGGCAGAAAATGCACTTTCTGAATTGTTAAATGAAGGAGTAGTGTGGTGTGTGTGTGTGTGTGTGTGTGTGTGTGTGTGTGTGAGAGAGAGAGAGAGAGAGAGAGAGAGAGAGAGAGAGAGAGAGAGAGAGAGAGAGCGCCTTTTAAACACCTAAAAATCTTGGTTGCATGCTGGTTCTTTTAGCATATTTTATTTTTTAAATTCTCACCACCAGCCTGCTGTTTTTAAATGTTTTTGGCTGTCAGTGTTGTAGTCTGGGCTCTGTTCTGATGAAAAGAAAAGAAAAGAAAACCAAAACCAAAACCCAGAGACAAACAGCTATTATCAAAGGGTAAAATCATCATTCTCTTAAGGGTTATTATTACATGGAATGGGGACTTTCTCCCTAGCAACCACTGTTTGTCGTGTGCTTCTGTCTCCAGAGCTTCTGCTCTGTCTTACCCACCCTGTCAAAATGCAGGGAGCGATCTTTTGTTCCCTCAGTAAGCTGTTCTTCTCTCTAACTAGCAGGCTCTCCTTTTCTCAGCAGGCCGGGCATCCATGCTTTCAGACCTCCCCAGTGAGCTTCCTTCTTCTCAACTGGCCATCTTGACAAAGCCTGCTGGATGCATAGTTTGTCTTGGATCTGGAACTGGGCCCTGTGCCTAGGATGAGTAGGGGCTCCCTTCAGCCCTCAGGAGGCATGTCAGTTTGTCACACCCGGTGTACCACTGCTGACTCTCTCATGCCTGGATCATGTAATTAATATAAGCTTAGTTTAGTTATGTAATTTTATAATTGTTGGTGTCCCTTTGTGTCCCACTCAGATTTCATGATTCTTCCTTTGATGTATGCACTGAAGAGATGTTAAAATTGACATTTGAGTTATGCATGATGGCAAATGCTTATAATCCCAGCACTCAGGAGATAGAGACAAGATCAGGAGTTTAAGGTCATCTTTCGCTACATAGTGGTTTTTTTTTTTTTTTTTTGGCGGAGGGGGGGTGTGGGTTTTCAAGATAGGGTTTCTCTGTTTAACTGCCCTAGCCATCTTGAAACTAGCTCTGTAAACCAGACTGGCCTAGAACTTACAGAGATTCACCTGCCTCCCAAGTGTTGCATTAAAAGCGTGTGCCACCACGGCCTGATTTACATAGTGATTTTTAAAAAAATTAATTTGTTTAACTTTATGTACATTGGTATGAAGGTATCAGGTCCCCTTGGCTCTAGAGTTACAGACCATTGTGAGCTGCCATGTGGGTGCTGGGAATTGAACCTGTGTCCTCTGCAAGAGGAACCAGTGCTCTTAACTTCAGAACCATCTCTCCAGCCATACACAGTGGTTTTAAATCCCCGCACTTGGGAGGCAGAGGCAGAGACTCGCTGAGATGGGTGTGGGTGTGGGGACGGGGTGGAGGAGAGGGGTTGATGGGATGTCACAGTCTGGAGCATCAGCACCTTTAGGGTTGGGCCAGGGAGGATGTGTGTGCAGGCTTCTTACAGGGCGTGCACATGTGTTCGTACACATACTTACTAATGGCAAGTTGTTTTTTTTTTTTAAATCGTTTTATTTTCTGTTTTGTATTTGCCAATCTGATAGTCCAAAGACTTTTTAGGGCTTGAGAAGTACTTCCTTGATGGAAAGTTAGGTAGCATGCACAAGTCCCTAAGTTGGAGCCCAGTATTGCCCAACTACAAAAATAAATAAAATATAAATAAATAAGTTAATTAAATTAAAAGGGAGGAAGAGGAGGAGGCCTGCAATTCCAGCAATGGGGAGGCTGAGGCAGGAGTTTTTGGAGTTCAAGGCCAGCTTAAACTACACAGCAATACCCTCTTTCACACACAAAACAGGGAAAAAATACAAGATACTTTTACTGGGTCAATGAGTTTGGCCCTCATGAAGCTGGGAGTTTGTCAGTCCTGCTGCTTGGTTATTTGTGAGTGTCTGGTTCTCAGTATTTGCTGTTTCCTTTGTATTTTACTGTTTGTTGACTTTGCAGAATTTTTCCCCCTCGCCTGTGGTTGAACAGTTTTCTCAGCTGTACTCCTTGGGTACCGCCTGCCTCCTTCATCCCCCCCCCCCCTAGATTAACAAGCAGAGTCAGCATTGCTCTTCTTTTCTTCTTTGCTTCTTCATAATTCAATCTTTTTTTCAATACAACTGATTTTATCAGTTAATTTTATATGCATGGGTGGTTTGCCTGAATGTGTGTCCATACAATGTGTGTGTGGTGCCCTTGGAAGTCAGAAGAGGGTGTTGGATCCCTTATAGCTGGAGTTAGGATGGTTGGGAGCTTCCATGTGGCTGTGGGAACTTGGGCTTTTGGAAGAACAGCAAGTGCTCTTGATCACAGAGCCATCACTCTAGCTCCACTCTACCCCTTCCCCCGTTTTTTTAAGACACCAATTAAAAACTTGTATCAAAAAAAAAAGAGAGAGAAAAGAAAGACTGCTTTTTTTTTTTTTTTAAAGCAGCTACCTACAATGCATATGACAACAGTATCCAAACTAATTGTTGTTTGAGGTGGTGGGGGAGCAGTTCCTGAGGGACTTGGAAACCAAGTTTACATCTTCTCCATGCTTTGTGGGTAAAGGACATCTTTCTTTTTCTTATATTGATGCAACGGAGATGGCATGCTCCTTCATTTACACTCAGGCTCTCATGTTAAACAATATTCAGCGTCATCTGAAGATTTATAAAAGTTTGAACAAAGATTCTCAGTTTTATAATCAAAATAGTTTGAATGGTGTGAGTTCGAGACCAGCCTGGTCTACAAGAGCTAGTTCCAGGACAGGCTCCAAAACCACAGAGAAACCCTGTCTCGAAAAAAAAAAAAAAAAAAAAAAAAAAAAAAAGTTTGAATGGGCTAATTTAAATTTTAATCGTACATAATCCAAAAACAATAGGAAGCTTCATAAAATGATTCCTTCATTTATTCACTGGCAAAAGACCATTCTTTTGTTGTTTCTGCAGATACTTCCAGTGTGCTCAGATAGCCAACGCTAAGCAGTCCTGGGGCTGCTACAGCTATAGTCATACTCTTGCAGAATTTCTAAAACAATTGCAGTTTGTGTTGTTATTTCAGGAATTGAGGCCAGTTAACAATGGCCTGAGATTCACACAGCGGAGTACCTTCCCATTCCCTAGCAGAAGGGGAGCTGCCCAAACACAGCTTTGAAGGTCGAGGAATTCCCAACAGGCTAAATTATAGAAAAGCATCAACACCCTGAGGTGATACATTCTTCACCCAAAACTCCGTGGGGATTCTGCAAAGTGAGAAATTCTTTTGTATCTTTGAAACCAGGCAAATCAAAGGAATTTCTTTTAATCTGATTTAGGTCCAAGCCAGTGAGTGGCACTAATAAGGAACAAACACATTAGCACCAAAAGGAAATGATAATTAGAAACGAAATCTTAATCCCTAGCCCACTGGCTGGGATCTCTAAAGCTTAGCCAGTGGATTTTAAATGTAAAAATCACATTCAAATGGGCCAATGTGCTGTGTATTTGCATGTGAAAATGGATGGTGTGTGTGCATAATTGGTGAGCTGAATACCTTTTGTGGAAGGGACTGGGGCTGGAGGAACAGTTGGTTTGGGGAGCTGAGCAAAGTTTCATGAAAAAGCACTAAAACCGAAGCGTGGGTTTATTTTTAAATTGGACATTAAATATTAGGTGTGGATAACAAAGCAAAGTGCTTCTGATGGGAAGGGACTTGCTTTAATCGTGGTTCGCTAATGTCTGCTTCCGTATCTTGGAATCTAATTTCCTGATGTTGAGAATTAAAGATGCAGGACCGAAGTGGAAGACAGATCAGGCTTTAACCCTCTGGTGCCTTAGGGTGGAAAGGAGCAATGGCGTGAAGTAAAGAAAAGCAAGCAGCTGGGGAATTCCCAAGGCTGAAAATTCTGGGCACAGCTGGTTCATAGCTCCGTATCTTATGGACATATCCGTTTTTAGTTCATTGAACAGACCTGGCTATAAATGGAGTTCTACATCGGCCATTGCAGTCAAAGCTCTTTTCATAGATAAGTGTTTGTTGAGCCATCCTATGCATGACTCATCAATATTGGTAACAGTCAGGAAAATGTCATTCATATTGTAAAATGTAGAAGAATAAAAACACCTCTTCAAATTAAAATTATTTTAATGTCTTCAATTTTGTGTCTAAATCCGACTTTCAATTAACGACTTGTTTTCTTGAGTGTGTGTGATGGGGCTAGGAGTCAGAGCTACCCCCGCTAAGAACTGTTTTTGAAGACTTTCCCCCCAAGAGTCCACAATTTACAAGGTGTACCTGAGGAAAACTCCAGGTTTTTTTTTTAAATATTTTATGGTTTATTTAACTTTATTTTATGTGCATTGGTGTGAAGGTGTCAGATCCCCTGCAACTGGATCTTCAGACAGGTGTGAACTGCCATGTGGGTGCTGGGAATTGAACCCGGGTCCTCTGGAAGAGCAGTCAGTGCTCTTAACCACTGAGCCATCTCTCCAGCCCCCAGGGTGTTTCATCTGAAAGTCACATTACCACATTTGTCTCCACGGAGAAGCATTCTAACCACATACTAACCGTGACACAGCAAATTTAAGTGGTCCCTGTGGTGGAACTCCAGTTCCAGCGGATCTGAGAGTGTCTTTTGTCACCCACACATGTGCCCCACACAGGCACATACACATCAATAAAAATAAGTCTAAAAAAAAACTCCCATAATTATTATAAAAAGATAAATTCTCACTCTTATAGTGACACAGATTAGAAACCAAATCCAAGTTTGTTTAGCACTGGTGGATCTGATTCAGACTCGGTAGACTTGGCCATGCTAAGGGAACGGAGCAATAGCGATCCTGAGAAGATTGGCGTATGTCCCTTCCCCCATAGCTGCAGAAAGAACCCAGGTCCCATACACGCTAGGCAAGTGTGCTGCTGTCTCAGCCATCCTCAGCCCAACATATCTGTGCCCATGATGATAGGTCCTCACTTTCTGAAGAGGGTTCATTCACAGGGATAAGAGTCCTCGTTCCTGAAACCGTTCCTTCTACAGCTTGCTTCCCCTTTGTCTCATGGTCAACACTAAGACCATATTAACTTGATGTGTAGATAATATTCCGACTTGGTTTTATTTCCCACCCCCTGCAGATGGTGGGACTGAAGTTTCTCATAGCACACTTTTGTTCTGGATATGTCCTGAGAACAGTGAGCCACTCAAAATACATGTTTCATTGTGTGACGGAGCAGGATCACTGACAGCTATTTGCCTCACAGGCCTTTTAAACACGTGCCATGTTTAAAAAAATTTTTTCTGAGTCTTTGTATGTTGCATAAACGGAGTTCTATTTTGGGCTCCTCCAGCCTCAGCCTTCAGAGAAGCCAGGGTCATCTATGTGTAGCTATCACAGCACCTCTAAGTACTCTCCATTGCTATGATCAAGAACTGCAGGTAGTCCATCAAGACAGAACTGAAGTGATTAAAATGATTTAAAATGAAGTGGTTGTGGCTGGGACAGAATCCCATCTGCAGCACCTGCCTAGCGTTCTCAAGGTCGTGGGTCTGAATTACAGACCACAAACACCTAACAGGACCAACAGTGGACTCTTTCTGTTTTTTGATTTAGGAACTTAAAGAGAAATCGCCCTCAATCCAATATTACATATCACTCAGCGATTATAAATGAGCAAAATTCACTAGGATCTTCCTATAAAAAGTAAGTAAGCAAGCAGACAATGTAAAGCCTTAAACCCTTGTTTGTTTCTGCCGTGGGGATTTGTTTCATCAGGAGAATGGCTCTTCCTATTAGAGTGAAGCAAATATTTAAGAGGCAAATCTCAGGTAAACTGAAGAACAATCTCAGGACAGGATCAGCGAGTGGGCGAAGCTGTAGGATGACCCCCCTCCCCCTACCGCCCTTTCCTGTTGTGTTTTGTGACTGAGCATATCAAAAAATAGTTAAAAAAAAAAAAAGCCTGGAGGGTCTCAGACAGATGCTCTCTAGGTAGGAAATACCCACCAGCCACCTTTCAGAGATTACGCACTGAAATCTGATGAGTCATCATGGTAGTGGACGGGAATCTCAGCAAGTGCCATGTAACCGAGTTATTTACTGCCTTTTCCATGCATGTGCTTATAGACGCGCACCCAGTGCATCTGTGAGTGCGATCTCTTTATTCTGTCCTACTCAGTGGTCCCCAGCGCTGCGTACATCACTAGACACAGTCCTTCCATATCTACACTTGGAGAGGAAAGTGCTCTTTGTGTCTAGGAGAAGCAGCCCGGGGGCATTTAAAGCAGTAGGCTTGCACCTGGAGAAAGGATAGAGCCCCAAGGAGAGCAGTGGTACCGTGTGAAAGGAAGGGCAGCAGTGGGAAGGAACAATCACAGCCAGCCTTGAAGAGTGCTTGAGAAAGGCCCAGTTTCTGTGTCCTCTAGGGTTGGGGTTCAAAAAAAATGGCCTTATTGTTTACTATTTGATGACCTAGAAAGCAAGGGTTGTCATCTTTTCTCCTGGCTATCTGGACCCTGCATTTGGATATAAACTAGTGTTTGCTGGGGGAACATGTCCATGCTTATCTCCTGGGGAGGAGAGCTGGTGGGGTGAATGTCTGGTAAAGAACAGACTGATGGGTAAAGACCTGAAGACTAGGAACAGCTCGAGGCTCCTGACACAGTGGCAGGTAGACAATCAAAACTCAGAAGACCCAAGAGCAAAATGCCGACTTTCTCTCTTCTATTAAAAACCTGTATTCTGCCAGGTGGTGGGGGCACACACCTTTAATTGGCACTTGGGAGGCAGAGGTAGGTGGATCTCTGGCCTTGGGGACAGTCTGGTCTACATAGTGAGTTCCAGGGCAGCCAGGACCATACAGAGGAATCCTGTCTTGCAAAACCCAAAAAAGAAAAGCAAAGAAAAATAAAACCAAAGCTTAAATTACTTGTAAGGGGGCCTGTTTTGCACCGTCATGCTCTGGTTTTGTGTGTGTGTGTGTGTGTGTGTATGTGTCTGTGTGCGTGTGTAACTCAGTGTTGGAGTACTTGTCTAGAGTCGAGAAGGCCACGGATTCTACCCGCAGCACTAGACAGAAGGAAAGAGATGAAGAGAGAAAGGGAGAGGATGTGTGTGTCTCTAGCTTGAGAGGCTTTTTATCTTAGGTTCCGAGAAGTAACGAAAGCTTTCTACTGATATTAAAAACAGCTAAAATTTCAGTCTACCTCATCTGACCTTCCAAACCTTATTGTAGCATTTCCGGCGGAGACCCCAGCACTCATTCTACAACCCCCCATAAGCAAATCTCCCCAAACTCCCCCAACACCTCTGCTGGGACTCCGTACGCAGATGGATGTCACTCCCTAAGATCTCCGCCATCTGGTGTGAAGCCCCTCCACTCTTAGCATATCTCTGGGTGCATTCTTGTCCCTAGGGTTTTGCTAAAGTGTTTTTTTTTTTTTCTGTCGCCTCTCTCCATCCCCCAATTCCATTCCTTTTACCCCCTGCTACTTAATCCTTCTCATCCTTTGGTGACTAACTTAATCCTGGCTGCCACAAACTTTTCTCTAGCGTTTCCTGACCACACAGTGCTATCTACGTTCTTTGAGCTTTAGTGAGGTCAGCCATAAAAAGTCCTAGAATCACCAAATTGGCAGCACCATAAGCCTTTTCTAGTCTAACCTTTTCGGTTTGCATAATGAGCTCATTCTTTAACCCATGTCTGATTCTCTCCACTAAGGCTTCAACTTTCTGCATTCTTATGACAGAGGACTCAGGCTGATGCTTACTTAGCTCAGGGGCCAAGGCCTGGGTGTCAGTCACTAAGGTCAGTGTTTCTTCCATTCCAAAGATTGCCAGACACTAGAATATGTCCTTCTCCATGCTGCTCATTGCCTTCCATATCCTGCTGCCACAGTTCATGGACAGAGGGTCTGGCCTAGCTCCAGGTAGTATGTCTAGGCAGTGTGGTACAGCATTTGGAGCTCAGGGTTTGAGAATTGGAGCCCCAGGTTAGAAGGAAAGACTCAAATGGTTACCAGGGAATTGCTGCAGCCTTCCTTGCTCTATTTCTGCGCCTTGTCCAGTCTTTTATTATTGTGTGGATGTAGTTAGGACTATTTTCCAAACAGTCACAGGTTCTCTGTTCCCCTAAACCTTGATCCACCTCGGCCTGGAACAGTAATTAGACCCCACTTAGCACTGTTCCGTTGCCCCATAGCCACAGCCTCCCTCTGGCCCGTTTACTTTTGCTGTAAAATTTTGACGTCAGTGGATTCCTGGTTCTAAATTTCTCCGGCCATTGTAAAGCTTTTTGCAAGTCAAAAGCAGAAGGTAGACCCAGGTTATCTTTTATTTTAATATAACCTATTATGTTTTATTATTTTGGTGCTTTATTTGGAGGGACAGGGACATTAGTTATATATAAAGGTACACTTGTCTAGCTGCAGTCAAGAAAATATTACACCCTGAGCCTGCTTTTCCTTGGAGAGAACTCCCCTACTCCCACGCATCAGGACCAACCCACTTCAGTTCACAGGCCCCGTCACCCACACTGAGTTTACAGCCCCTGCCCTAAAGGTGCCTACCCTCCACTCGCCAGAGAGATAACTGGAAGGGTGAAATGGTAGAAGGTAAGATCAGTGGCCCCAGGAAACAGTGACTGTCGAAGAGGGGGGAAAAGGAAGATTCTTTCGAATTAGTAATCTTGGAAGTGCAGGGGAGAAAAATCAGTATCTTTTCCTTATCAGGTGCATCCTGAAAGGCAGATGAACAGAAAGAGCAAATGTATTCACACATGGTGTAAGTGACATTAGGGATGAAGGCTGGAAGAGCCAGGAAAACTTTTTTATTTACTTATTTTTTGTTGTTTATTTGTGAGATTTTATTTAAAGTTTTTATCTTATTTTGATTATTATTATCATGTTACTTAAAAAATACCAATCCAAATTCCCACGCCCTCCCTAAAAACTTTTTTTTTAATGCTTGTGGGGGTGAAGAGTGGACAGAGGGTGCGGATATGGTTGGACAAGGTGTGGGATGTGACCCACGGCCCTGGACAGGTGACAATGCAGTAAGACATTCCTTCTCTCTGTGTGCGCCATTCCTCCCCTTGGGGCATAGACGGCCACACTTCACCTGAGGATTTTTCTGAGAGGAAATTACCTCTCTTCCCTGTAGTTTACTTAGTGTTCCTCACTTCAAAAACTCAGACGTCAAGGTGGCAAGTCTTAGGGGATCATGTCCTGTACCCCACCTGATGAATAGTAAAGATGAGCTGGGCATTACAATGCCCATGGCTCATGCCTGTACTGTATAAAAATCAGATTATTACCCCATACTGCTGCCCTGTTCCTAGAATGTCAGTCCCTTTTCTTAATTGGGAAGTGTGTGTGTGTGTGTGTGTGTGTATGTGTGTATGTGTGTTCAGATTACTTCCAGGGTCTCCTGTTCATTCAATATTCCCTTGCCGTTTGGTTCTGTAACTATATTTCATGAACACTGATGATTATAACCTTGATACACTACACATAGAGCAGTTTATACTTTTCAAAGGGTTGATTTAGTATGATTTTTTTTTTTAAAGACAGGCTTTCTCTGTGTATAGCCTGGGCAGTCCTGGAACTTGTTCGATAGACCACACTGGTCTCGAACTCTGAAATCTACCTGCCTCTGCCCCGCCTAAGTGTCTCAGCCTCCCAAAAGTTGTGTACCACCACTGTCTGGCTTATCCAAGATATTTTTATTTGTTTGTTTATTTAATTATTCTATATTTTAATTTAATTTTGTGTGCATTGGTGTTTAGCCATGGGTGTCATGTTTCCAGAAATTGTAGGTATAGATAGTTGTACACTGCTGTGTGGTTGCTAGAAATTGAACCCAGATTTTCTGGAAGAGCAGTCAGTGCTCTTAACCACTGAGCCATCTCTCCAGCCCCATATCTATGATCTATGATATTTTTGTGTTTGTCTTTATTCTTTTTTTTTTTTTAAAATGGCAGTCCTGGGACTTGATCTCAGGACCTTATCTATGCTATGCACAAGGACTCTACCACCCACCTATATCCCCGTGCCCCTTCTTTTTGTCATCCTAAGTTTGTCACTAAGCTCCTGTCAGCTCTGCATTTTATCGTCATCTGCTCTATTTACAGCAAGGAGAGGGACTGAGAGAACTTTAGATGTTGTTTAACATAAGATTCCCATTTTGTAAATGAACAAACTGAGATCTGATGAGGTTATGAGGTTATAACTTTGGTAAGATTACAGATTTTCCATTTTTCCTCTCGTGACTCCCTAGTTTCCAGGCCACAAATCAATTACTGATGATTGAGTACTGTGTTTCCTCCCCTTATTTCATTCTGTCTGAGTAGACATGAGAAGAAAATGTTAGGGCTAAGGGGAGAATGTTTGCTGAGCTTATGTAAAGCCATGGTGTTGATCCCCAACGTTATAAACAAATGATTGACTAAATCAAACTGTCATTTCTAATGTTACATCTTATTCTAGGATGCCTTGGGTCAAAGTGTTTTAAGCGGGTTTCTTTTCTTTTTTTTCTTTTTTTCTTTTTTGGTTTTTTCAAGACAGGGTTTCTCTGTGGCTTTGGAGCCTGTCCTGGAACTAGCTCTGTAGACCAAGCTGGTCTCGAACTCACAGAGATCCGCCTTCCTCTGCCTCCCGAGTGCTGGGATTAAAGGCGTGTGCCACCATCGCCCGGCTAGCGGGTTTCTTATATATACTCCTTTCCCTCTTTGATCAGCTGGAGATGCAGTGAAGGGTGTCACATCCTTGGTAAGCACTCTACCACTGAGCTATACCCCAGCCCTGTAGCCCTATCCAGCCCAAGGCACTTTTTAATGAACTAAATACATGCTTTGCTATTGTTGTATTTCTCTCCTTTTTTAAACAGTGTCTCACTGTATAGCCTGGCTGGCCTGAAATCCATCACTTGGACCACCAGGCTGACCTTGAACTCACAGTCTACCTGCCTCAATCTGGCTATGCATCCAAGAAATGACCTGAAATAGTCTGTTTCTTTAGAATTCAAAGTATTCCTTACATACAATCTGCTTGCCCCCCTCCTTTCCTCCTTCTCTCCTTTTTAAAAATTTTGTATGGGGGGGGATGTTAATGTGTCATATCCAGGTTACTGTGCCTCCAGGCATGTGCTCTAACACCGAGTTAATCCCCACCATAAAAGACACTTATCACTGGGACATACAGTGCCTACAAAGAAATAGGTGTGCACGTTTGTAAGATTATGATAGCTACTGGCTGTGTTTGCAAATAACTTTATAAAAATATTGATTGGAAAAGACATCAGGTAACATGAAAACAGTTCTAAATTTATTGTTATTATTATCATTAGATGCAAGGTCTCAGGCAGCCCAAGGTGGCCTCAAGCTCACTAGTAGCTGAGGATAACCTTGAAGTGCTGATCCCCTCTTTGGCTCCACCTCCAAAGTGAATACTAATGCTTGGATTATGTTATGCAGCATCCTACCTGGCCCCGTTCTAAATATTTTTTTAAATGTATTTGTTTTAATTTTATGTTTTGCGTGCAGGTATAATTGTGTGAGGGCATAGGATCCCCACGAGGTGCCGTGTCGGGGCTGGGAATTGCCGGAGGAGTAGTAGTGTTCTTAACCCCTAAGTCATCTCTCCAGGGTCCCTAAATATTTACCCCCATGGTTTCTTGAAACAAGGTTTCTCCGTAGAACAGGTTGGCATTGAATTCACAGAGATCCACCTACCTCTACTTCCTGAAGGATGTTATTCAAGGCCTGTGCCACTGCCTGGCAATATCTTTTGACACTAACTTGTTCTTAAGATTTTGTGAAAATTAATGGTTTTTTTTTTGATGCCTTTTGACCTTCTAGTGCCATCTTGCGGCAGGAATTTACCGTTAAAATGAAGTTTGTTTTGCAAATGCTTAATTACTTGATATAGTTTAATTCTATGCATATTCAATATCTCATTAGGGGAAATTAAACTTGCAAATTATAGAAAGGAAGTGCTCAATTGGACTTAAATAATGACTTGTGGGATCATTTTGGAACACTGATGACAGTGTTCATTTAAGAAAACACATTAAAAAGAAAAAGTACTTGTGCAGTTGAGCGTGTTTGAAGACCTGGACTCTGGTTCAAGGTCAGTCTCTGTGTTTGTTACAGGAGCAGGAGAGATTCTGGCTGGCTGTGGCCCCAGTCTCTGCTGACCAGTTTTCTCATTCGTTGAATGAGGGATACCAACCCTTTACCATTTATCACTCTTGCAAATTAAGTAAAATGTATAATTAAAACATTTGCTAAATTTTGTTTGTTTGTTTTTGTCTTGAGACAAGGAGTCCCTGTGCAGCCCAGACTGAACTGGAACTCACCACATAGCTCAGGCTGGCCTTGAACTCATAGAGATTCTCTTGCTTCTGCCTCCGGAGTTCTGGGACTAAAGGTGTGTGCCACCACACTCAGCAGTTGCTAATTGTCGAGACTGAGAGCCATTTAGAGAGGTTGTTTTCACTAAACTTTGGGCAGCTGCTTAGCCGGTCAGAAATTTAAGTGATCAGGACTGTAGAGCAAAGAGTCAGCTAGGTCTGAAAGGCAGACAGGCTTGGGGTCTAGTTTCTCAAAGCAAAGGGGCCACCCCTCTGCTCATTGTTGGCTTGTCTTCATAGTCTCCTCTGGGCTCTCATCATGGAGCTGTAGAACTTGTATTTTCCTCTAGGAATCATTGAGCACTTTGCCAAAGTGCATCTTACAGGGATTTTCTCATTCGCACAATTTACAGAGGATCTAGCCAGTAAGGCCTGACTTCCTACCTGCCTGGTCTCATGGGAGGCATCACAGTCAGGAGCTAACCCTCAGTGCCTTCGGGAACACAGGTCCGTTCACCTAGGAGCTGAACCTACAACTTCACTTAGATTTATTTCCTGACATCCCCTCTGGGTTCACAGACTTGTCTCTGGGGCTGTATCTCCTTCATAGTCTTTGTGACCACACTCTCTGCTCCTTTTGACGCCACTAATGGAAAACCTGGGCACAAGGGTGGGTGGAGGCTCAGCTGGAGCTCAGAAGTCAGTCCAGGGACCTGCTTGTGTCTCAGTACTAAAAGAACTGGCCTTGGGGCTGGAGGGATGGCTCAGAGGTTAAGTGCGCTTGCCACTCTTGCAGAGGATTTGAGTTCGGTGTCTGGCACCCACATCAGCAGCTCACAGCCGCTCCAGCTCCAGGGGATGCGATGCCCTCTTCTGGCCTTTTAGAGTATCTGGCGCAAATAAGGGCATCCACGTGCATCTGCACAAACATGTACGCACAAATAAAAACTGAAATATTAAAAAAAGATAACTTGTATCACTAAGTTAAGGGCATAGCAGTTGCAAGCATTTCTGGAGCAAAACTGAAATCTAAATGCATTGTTATTTTTTCTTTCACTGGAAACGATCTTTCTTCTGTCTCCCGGTATTTCCCAGCTCACCTCTTCACTGGAAATGCCAAGACTCTCTTCTGACTTCTTCTTGGGACCAGAGTTCCCATTTCAGCTCTAAAAGAAAGTAGTGGCTAGTGACCAGGTAACAGAAACTGGGTCCAGTGGCATACACCTGTTACTCTTGCACTTGGGTTGTAAAGGAGGGAGGACCGGGAGTTCAGAATCATCCCAGAGCTGCATTAGTGACTTTGAGACCAGCCCAAGTTACAAGAGGTCCTGTCTCTACTCCAGTTCTCCCCATCAAGTTTAGTCAACAATAAAGCATTTTTTAAAATGTGTGAGGGCCTGGAGATGTAACCCTGTGGTAAGTGTTTTCCTGGCACACACAGTGCCCCTTCTTTCTACAGACTGGCCCACAGGGTAAATGTCCTGAAGACCTTAGGGTCCTGTGGGGTGGCTCCACAGTGAGATCTGGTGCCCTCTTGAGGAAGAGACCTGGTTAGTCGTTCTCATCAACTTAGACCATGAAACCCATTATGGACAAGTTCAACAGAACTGCCATATACAGACTGCCCAGGCATGCTTCAGCATTGCCAGGGCAGAAAGAAAGAAATAGAGAGAGAGAGAGAGGGAAGGAGGGAGGGAGGCAGAAGGAAGGAAGGAAAGGGAAGACAAACAGTTGACTTGTATGCAGTCTGATTGTGTTATCCAGATGTTCACTTTTGTTATGATACTCGTGGTCCTGAACTTACAACTAACCAGTGAAGACTATGGAAGTGATCCATGGGTGCAAAGCTACACCAGTGCTTGACACAGTCAAGAAACTTGAACAAGTGGTTAACCCTCAGTCTGTGCATCTTTATGTAAAGGTTACAGCACATAAAACATGTCGAGAACCATGATTCCTATACTGGGGGGAAGGGAGCTGTAGCAGGCAGTCCTGATAGGGCCTGCAGACAGTGATTTCTGTGATTTCTGTAGAGCCATGATTCCTATACTGGGGGGGAAGGGAGCTGTAGCAGGCAGTCCTGATAGGTCCTGCAGACAGTGATTTCTGGCACAGTCTGCTGGACACTATCCAGGGTGTATCAGATTCTTGGAAATACACCTTTTTTCCCCTCCACATTTTGCTAAAAGCCAGGCGATCAAATTCACTTCTTCCTAAAGAATGAAGTCAGCTAGGATAATGACCACACTAGGTTCGGAGACTACCATTCATGACGTCTTTGTGGATCTTAGGATGTAATGTGAGACCCTCCGTTCTAGTTCATCTTATTTTCCATTGCTGAAGTTATGCTTCTCAGATACAAGTCCTGTATGATAGGTGGGAACCAGACCCTTGATAAGACTCTGTTGAGAGAGGATGGGGCTGCCATCCCCTAGATTGCTAAACTGTCAGGAATAAGACTTTAAGTCAGCCGGGCGGTGGTGGCGCACGCCTGTAATCCCAGCACTTGGAAGGCAGAGACAGGCGGATCTCTGTGAGTTCGAGGCCAGCCTGGTCTACCAAGGGAGTTCCAGGACAGGCTCCAAAGCTACAGAGAAACCCTGTCTCGAAAAAATTTTTTTTTATTTTATTCGTGTGTGTGTTTGTGTGTGTGTGTGTTGGTCTTTGATTATTTGCTATTTTAAAAAACATCCTCTACTCAGCCTGTTCTTTTAAGTCCATTAAAATTCATATTTGCTTTTTGCATTTGAATTCTGGAGCCCACACGTGTTTCTCCATTTCTTCCCCTACCTTAATATGTTGAGCTCAAAACAAAGTCAGAGCTCTAGAAAAGTGAATGCATTGATCTGAAGGAAAGGGGCTCAGTGCAAGTCAGTTCTGTCCTTCCCCTTCCCTTTTCCCTTTTCACCCCTTCCAGCCAAAGGACTTCAGCGGACCTCCCTGTTCACAGGTCTTAGAAAGCCTGGACTAAAGCCTCCAAGCAACACTTGGACCAGGAGTGATACTGCCCCCTAGAGGAATTTAGGGAAATGTGTGACTCTGAGTTGTCCTCTGGATTTGGGTTAGAATTTACACTCTTAACTTTCCTGGGTTTCTGACTTGCAGACAGAAATCTCTGGGGCCTAGGCTTCATGTGATCACACGATCCCACTCCGGTTTCTGCATCTGTACACCCATGCATGTCTTTCCTACTGATTTTATTTCTCTGGAGAACTGAGGCTAGCACAGCTTCCCTGGGTGACTACAATAGTGCTTGCACTAGGTCTTTCTTCTCTCCTTTCAGCCAATGATATGTGAAGTAGCAAGAACAGGTAGTTTATTTCCCCCCCTTCTCTCTCTTTCTCCCTCTCTCCCTTCTCCTCTCCCTTCCTCTCTGTCTCTTTGTCTTTCCTACCCCACTCATGCCCTCTGACTTGTACAGAAACAAATTCGGGTGTGAATGTGTTTGGCCCTGTGCTGTTTGTCCCTTTAACAATGGACAGAGTATCAGAAAACATTCCAGTTGCTTTTGCCTCATTCTCTGTATCCCCGGCAGGGGGATGATGCTGAGCGGGATTCCCAGGGAACACATGGGGGCAGTGATCTAGAGGACCCAGGATTGGGAACTGGGGGTGGAGAACTCTCCTGCAGTTGTTGAAATGTCACCAAAGGAGCATTGGCTGGGAGACATCATCTCAGTCATTTGATGTTTCCTTTGGGGTGTCGGTTTGCTGATGCTGTTTACTCTTCAGGCTTCCTGTAGGACAGAAGCACGTGGCACGGACACGTTTCCAAGGGGACAAAACCCTGGGCAGCTTATTGTTCTATTTCCATCTAGTCTTGGTGGTGTTGGTCACACTGTAGCCCGAGGCCCATCGTGGTGGGGTGAGCAAGTGACACATCTAATGTCAACATCTTTTTTTGGCAATTATGTCTACTAGTGCTTATTAATTGTGTGGAAAATGAGTTTTCTGCACACTGCCTTCTTTTGTCTGCTGCCCCGAGATACAGGAGATGAATGTCAAGGTGTCTTAGACAGAACAGGACAGGGTGTTAGAAAGTGATCAGCAGAGGGGGAAACTGGGAGGACCATGGGCAGGAGAACCCCGGTGCTTTTTGGTGTCTGAACAGAGAATGCCTCATTGGTGCTGTGTCCTGACCCCGGTGCTTTTTGGTGTCTGGACAGAGAATGCCTCATTGGTGCTGTGTCCTGGCAGGACATAAATATCCATAATGAGCCAGGGTATTGATACATTGTGTGTGCTCATGAATGTTTGATTGCTTTTTGTTCTCCTGCAGTTGATTTATACTCTTGGAGCTCCTTTCTGGACCACACGGTCTCCCTGGGTGGCCCTGGCTATGTCAAAAACTCACAATGTAGACCAGATTGGCTTCGAACTCACAGAGATCCACCTGCCTCTGCATCCAGAGTATTGGGATAAAAAGGCATGCACCACCACACCTGGCCGTAGACTACAAGTTAATACGTCATTTTAAGTCACCATTCATTACTTTTAGTGCTGTTTTTCAAACCGTTGGATGCCTTTTCCTGGATAGACTTAAGGAAATATCTGTTCATCGGAGGAAGAGAGGGCACCAACAGACAAAGAAAGGATTCTATCCAGGCTCTGCCAGGTGAAGCAATGAGTTTAGTGACATTACCTACGGTGCACGGGTGACTCAGGGAAGTCCCACAGCAGCTGTGTTTGCCTCTTATGTGGTGGCTACTGGAACCTGGAAGCTTGGGGAGTGATGAACTCATGAGGATCTCATTGTCTTGGAAGCCCTGAGTCCTGCGACTCACCCGTTTCCTTCTACTGGGGGTGTTAACAGCCCTGATCTCCTGAGTATCTTGTATGGGTCATCCTGGCATTTTTGCTTTAAAATGGTGGTGACCATGTCCAACCCAAAGAAGTAGCTGCTGAACACAGCCTTGTCTGCTTTAGAATCACTAGGAGGGGCTGCTAAAATAGATCCCTGAGTCCCATCATATTCTCTCTCTCTCTCTCTCTCTCTCTCTCTCTCTGTAGACCAGACTGGCCTCAAACTCACAGAAATCCATCTGCCTCTCCCTCCTGAGTGCTGGGATTAAAGGTGTGCGCCACCACTGCCCAGTTCAGATTCTCCTTTTTAAGAGAGATTTTTATTACATTAATGAACCAATTAACTAATCAGTGTGTGTATCTGTGGGCTTGAGCATGCCAGGATGTGTATGAGGAGGTCAAAGGGCAACTCGTGAGAGCTGGTTCTCCTCTTTGACAATGTGACTCCTGGGAACTGAACCAAAGTTATCTGTTTTGATTGCAGGTACCTTTAAGATCTGCTGAGCCCATATCACTGGCCCTAAGCCTGTCTTTAATGCTAGATTTGGTGGGAATTGGAAAGTCATGGAGGACTATGAAAGGTTGAAGAGCACAGAATTAGCGGGAACAGGTTGGAAGATACAGCAAGTGTGTTGCCTTATGGTTCCTTTCAGTGTCCCTCTGTCTGCAGGGAGCAGCGTGGTTCTCTCTTGGCCTCAGGAAGTCATCCTTCACAGGAAAGTTTTAGGCCTCTTTCAGCAGAACGTCAGAAAATTTAGATTCCTCCAGCTTCAAATACTCAATCTACCCAGGTGCTGTGTTTGGGAGTAGTGTGTTTTGAACTCCATCAACAATGGTGAAATCGTCACAGAAAGCGAGATGTGACCCTGAGTGTCTAGTGTCTTCATTGTTCTTGTCACCATGAGGTGGGGTCTCTCACTAAACCTGGTGTAGGCTGGTGGCTGGCGAGCCTTAGTGATTTCCCCGTCTCTTTTCTCCAAAGTGCTCAAGCCAATAGGCACCTTTGCTTTTTATGTCAGTTCTGGCATACAAACCCAGTTCATCAGGCTCTGGTGACAAGTGCTCTTACCTACTGGGCCGTCTCTCCAACCCTTATGCCAATATTTTTAACAAACTTATCTACGTATATGGATATTTTGCCTACATGTGTGTTCCATGTGAATACCTGGTGTCCTTGGAGGCCAGAAAGGGGAGACAGAGTCCCTGCAACTGGAGTTACAGATGGTCGTAATCCACCATGTGGGTACTAGGAATCAGATTTAGGTTCCCTGGGAGAGCAGCCAATGCCCTTACTTGCTGAGCCATCTCTCCATACCCTTAAATACCACACCATCCCGCCAGTCCCTCATACTGAGGTCTGGGGGAGCCATTCAAGCTGGCAGACACCAGCTTCCCTCTTTTCTGCGGTTGCTGAAATTGGATCACTCAATGTAGATGAGGTGTGGAGAAAAGCTCAGCAGACAAAGGAGTCCCACGGTTTGAGACCCATGTCTGCAACCTGCGTCAGGGTCTTTAGTAAAGTTTCCCAGTTTGCTTCTGTCAATTGGTCTAATGCCAGCCTTCCTAGCTCTCAAGGTTATGGTTAAAAAAAAATCATCATCAGTGTGTATGGGGAGGAACCCATAATACGTTATTGTGCTACAAATATGTGTTAGTTAAACGTTGCCAGCCAGCGCCTGCTACTGCAGTGACTAGCTAAAAAAAACTGAAATATAATTTATGATCCATAGTGACAAACATCTGTGGGTGATTCAAAATCACGTACACTGAGGTCCGGGAGGCAGACAAATGCACTGTCCATGGCCTTACAGGGTGTGCCATGTCTAGCTCCCCTGGAGCAGGGAGGCAAATACTGGTGCTTGTGCCAGGGAACCAATTCTTTGTTTTTTGTATTTTTTTTTTTTTTTTTTTGGTTTTCCTTTCATTTGTTTTGTTTTTGAAAAGGGGTTTCTCTGTGTAACAGCCTTGTCTGGAAACTTTGTAGACCACACTGATCTGGAACTCACAGATCTCCTCCTGCCTCTGCCTCCCGAGTGCTGGGATTAAAGGCTTGCACCACTGGGGCTGGAGAGATGGCTTAAGGGTTTAGAGCACTGGCTGTTCTTCCAGAGGTCCTGAGTTCAATTCCCAGCAACCACATGGAGGCTCACAACCATCTATAATAGGATCTGGCGCCCTCTTCTGACCTGCAGGTGTATATGCAGAGCACTCGTACATAATATATATAAAGACATGGGTCACTATGCGTGTTACCAGGGAACCAATTTTTAAGAAAGGACACATCTCATAAAAGTATGTCAGCTGTATTGTTTGTGTGCTTGTTTAGGGGCTACTGTGCCTCTTAGATAATTGCCCAGTGCATTGAGGCCTGGAACTATCTTGGGTTGTTGAATTTTTTTTCTGTGTGTGTGTATGTAGGAAATTGGATGCATAATAGCTTCTGATAATGGTATCTGACTTTTCGACATTATCATTTGTAGGCGATTCTGGCACTTACCTCTGCTTTCTGGCCCACAGGAACCTCTAGAGAAATCAAATTTGTACCAAAGTGTTCAGAAATTGAAGTCTGCTCTTGGGGAAATTTATTCTAGCATCGTTCAGTGCAAGAGATCTGTAGTCTCCAGTTGTCAATACTGTTTTAGGACTGTGGGGCAAGCCTCCTGGTGAGACCTGGCATAGTGTCCATAGTTATGCACACCTTATAATGGCAACATGAAATAAGTAACTGGTAGATAAATAGAATATTTTAAGATTCATTTTTATTTTACTTTTGTATGTATCTGTGTCTGTGTGCCTGCCATGTGTGTATACGTGCCACAGAGGCTAGAGAAGATGTCTGATCCCCTGGACCTTCTGATATGGGCGCTGGGAACTGAACTCTGATCTTCTGGTTTTCTGCAGGAGCAGCTAGTGCTCTTCAGTGCTGACCCATTTGTCTAGCCTGATAGCTTATTTGTTTGTTTGTTTGTTTGTTTGTTTTTTAAGACAGGACTTTCCTGTGTAGTTCTGGCTTTCCTGGAACTCACTCTGTAGACCAGGTTGGTCTTGAACTAACAGAGATCCACCTGCCTCTGCCTCCTGAGTGTTGGGATTAAAGATGTATGCAACCACTGCCTGCTTTTTATTTATTTGTTTTTTAAGATCATCTACTAAGGCTGGAGAGATGGGTCAGTGATTAAGAGCACTTGTTGCTCTTCTAAAGGACCTGGGGTCAATCACAGCATCCACATGGTGGTTCATGACAGTCTGTGACTCCAGTCCAGGAGATTTATGCCCTTTTCTGGTCTTTGTCATTACTAGGTACATACCTGGTTCACAGACATAAATTCAGGCTCAATAACTATATACACAAAGTAAAATTTATATTAAGTAAATAAACAAAAATTAAAAGTTTTTATTGACAGTGGAGTTTAATATGCAGATTTTTCATTTACTTACAGAATCATCTCACCTTTCGGAATGTAAAAGGGATCCTCAGACGTTATTTTATGCGGATGAATGTTTGGCTTGTATGTGTGTACTTGCAGCATGCGCGTGTCTAGTGCCTACAGAGGCCAGAAGAGGATGTCAGGTCCCTTGGAACCAAAGCTGTGAGCTGCTTTAGGAATGCTGGCACTGAACCCGAGGACTCTGCAGGAGCAGCAAGTGCTCATAACCTCTGAGCCTTCTCTCCAGCCTCTGAGAGTCTCAGAATTGAGACAGCGTTTAGCATTCTCTTCCTCGCGCCGGAATGTGAAGTATTCCAACTGTTCATTATACCTATTTTTGTTTTAGATCATTTTTGCCTTCAGATGGCCACAATCCTGAAGCAGGAGGAAAATGAGAATTACAACCCAGTCCAACAGTGTCTTTTCCCGAACCAGGAGTTCCTTGCAGTGGGCCCTTCAAAGTTGCTTTCCTCCCAGGAAGTCCGCCAGAAGATGGCGCTGCGTTCTGAAGTGGAGGCTTTAGACCTCAGTCGCAGCTGCAGGCAGAAGTGCATTAGTGGAGATTCCCCACAGGAAATGAGTTTGCTTGGGCATCCACTCAAGGGCAGGCCATTAGGTTCTGCAAAACTGCAATAATACAGACTAAAGACTATTAAATCCTCTTGCCGGCGCATCAATCCAACTCCTCCATTTTCAATTTAGACTCAAGCCTGGGAACCTAAGTGATAGAGGCACTGTAGTTAAGGAAGAAGACAGTTATAATTATGAAAGAAATAAGGGATTCTAAGAGGAATCAATATATTGGCTTTTCTGTACAGTAGCAAACTACAAAATCTGATGATAGTATTAAGTATTTGTAGAATTTAAAGAATATACGCGTATATAACTAGCATATTTTTATATAATTCATTTTTTTAAAAAAGAAAACTATCTTTTTTTCATTTTACATACCAATCCCAGTTCCCACTCCTCCCCTCCTCCCATCCCCTCCTCCATCTACCCCACTCCCCCCTCCATCCACTCTTCAGAGAGGGTAAGACACATTGCTTCGGGGAAGGTCCAAGGACCTCCCTACTATATCTAGGCTGAGCAAGGTATTCATCCAAAGAGAATGGGCTCCCAAAAAGCCAGTACAAGCAATAGAGATAAATCCCGGTGCCACTGCCAGTGGCCCCACAGTCTGTCCCAGCCATACATCTGTCACCCACATTCAGAGGGTCTATAACTAGCATACTTTAATGATCATAAATTAAAACAGTTTTCAGCATTCAATGATGTTTCCCTTTTGTTCTTTATTTCTTTCTTTTTCTTTTCTTTTCTTTCTCTTTTTTTTTGTGTTTTTTGAACAAGGTTTCTCTGTGCAGCCCTGTCTATTCCGAAACTGGCTCTGTAGACCAGGCTGGCCTTGAACTCACAGAGATCCTCCCGCCTCTGCCTCCCGAGTGCTGGGATTAAAAGTGCGCAACACCACTGTCAGCTGTTTTTTAAGTTCTTGTGTTCTAAACTTACAAACTGCAATATTTATGAAGGAATTTAGAATTTTCTTCAAAAATAATCAAGTGTGTTTCTGGGCAGGGGGCTTAAGAAGGCTGGAAACACCACTTGCCAGGATTTGCCGGTTGTTGAAGTGGAAGGTTAAGTGCCTGAGAGCGTGAGAGCTCCTCACTCTCCTCCCACTTTCTCTGCAGTTGGTTTCCACCCGAGAGTGGAAACCACGCCCGAGACACAGTCAGGCTGTGCAAAACTACAGAAAGATTAGCAGGGAAAGCAAATTGTGTTTGTCCGCGTTCCAGGACTACGCCCTTTCCATTTCTTGACTTGTTTACTCTCACAGTCCTTCCAACACACATACACGTGTGCACATACACACACACAGTACATACGTACATATACACACAGTACATATGTACATATACACACAGTACATACGTACATATACATATACACACACATAAACATACAGGCACACATACATATATACATACACACACGTGTACACACACAGTACACATGTACATATACATATACACACACATAAACATACAGACACACATATACATATATACACACACGTGTACACACAGTACATACGTACATATATATACACACACATAAACATACAGGCACATACATACATATACACACACACATGTACACATACACACACACACGCACCTCATTTTACAGATGGGGACAGAAAGTCAAGTAGCATTGTCTTCAAGCTCACAGAGCTAACTAAATACCACACACATAGTGGACTGATGTGTGAGGACTCTTGTCTCTGTGGGTAGCAGTCAGATATTATTTCAGCTCTAATAAGGTACAGTCAGGAAGCTCAGTTATGTCATAGAGCGAATGACGTCAGTGCAACTTTGGTGAAGCAGATGCTTGCCGTAGAAAGGAATAAATCTGAGGCTACCCTGGGCTGTGGATATGAGCGATGGGAGGTCTGTGGGTCTGCACTGCAGGGAATGGTTAGTCTTTCTTTTTTTAATGTTCACTCTTTTGCTATCTGTTTCTGATATTCTCTCTCTCTCTGATCTCTGAAGCCTGGGCTGGTTTTGATGAATTCCCAATCCTTCTGGCTTGATTCTTTTTCTTCTCTTTTTTTTATAAGCATAAGCATACAAGGGTTAAGTTTTGTTATGATACTTTTCTTTTGTGTATGTGTGTGTGTGTGTGTGTGTGTGTGTGTGTGTGTGTTTTGAGACAGGTTTCTCTGTAGCTTTGGAACCTGTCCTGGAACTTGCTTTTGTAGACCAGGCTGGCCTCGAACTCACAGATTTCCTCCTACCTCTGCCTCCCGAGTGCTGGGATTAAAAGCATGTGCCACTACCGCCCGGCTGGTATTTTTCAAACATAGTTTGTTTTTGTTGTTTCTCCATCCCCCTGTATTTCCACCTCAGCCCTCTTTCCCTGTACTGTCTTTTATTTTTATTTTTTTAAATATTTATATATTTATTATGTGTACAGCATTCCTTCCATGTGTGCCCGCAGGCCAGAAAGGGGCACCAGGTCTCATCATAGATGGTTGTGAGCCACCATGTGGTTGCTGGGAATTGAACTCAGGACCTCTGGAAGAGCAGTCAGTGTTCTTAACCGCTGAGCCATTCCTCCAGCCCTCTCTGTACTGTCTTATACCCATGGCCTCTCTCCCCTTTCATGGTGCATGGGTCCTTTTGCCCTCCCCACCCGTTTTTCTCAGTATCTCTTGTTTTCTCCTCATGGTCTCCTCTCTCATTTCAGAGTCTGTATCCACTCTCATTACTCACACTTACATACACACAAACCTTATAAGCTGGGATCTGTATATGAGCAAGAACTCATGGTTTTTGTCTTTCTGAGTCTAGGTTAATTCCTTTAACACAATACTCTCCAGGTCTTCCTGTTTTTCCTGTAAATCCCAGTTTCACCTGTCTTCAGAGCTGAGGAAAGTTTCATTGTGTGTATATGTTACGTCTTTGTCACCCATTCTTCTCCTGATGAACATCTAGGCTGCTTCAATTTCCTTGCTCTTGTAAATAGTCTCCACATCAACATGGATGTGCAGGTGTCTCTGCGGCAAGTACAGAGTTTCGGGGATGGGGAGATGGCTCAGCAGAGGATCCAGATTCACTTCCCAGCCCTACACAACCATCTACAACTCCAGTTTCAGGGGATCTAACACTCTTTTCTCATCTTTGTAAGCACTAAGCACACGTGGTACGTGTGATTCATGGACATAAATGCAGACAAAACAGCTATATACCTAAAAAATTGTCCTTTGGATATATGCTAAGGAGTAATATAGCTGAGTCATATGGTTATAATATTTGTTATTTATTATTTTATTTATTTGAGACAAGGTTTCTCTTTTATGTAGCTCTGACTGTTCTGGAATTGGCTATATAGACCAACTGGCCTCAAACTCCCAGAGAGCCATCTGCCTCTGCCTCCCAGGTGCTGGGATTAAAGACGTGAGCCACCATGCCCAAATTTATTTATTTATTGATAATCATACATGTATATAATGAATGCTGGTCATTTTCACTTTGTGTTATTTGTTCTTATCCACCTCCATTTCTGCCAAAAACCCCTCACCTCTTTTATGACCAACTGAGTTCAATCCAGATTGCTTGTATGAGTATGGGTGAGGGCTTATTTACTGCAACGTGGGCAACTTGTCAATGGCTTCTCCATTGTAGGAATCAATCATTAATTGCCCATAGTCCCTCAGAGAAGAATGGGGCCTCTCATACCCCTCAGGTCCATAATGACAAAACGTTGACTGGGGTGTCATTTTGTGTGTGTCTTTTGCTTGTTTGCAACAGGGTCTCTGTACATAGTTCTAGCTGTCCTGGAACTCACTATGTAAATGAGGCTGGCCTTGAACTCACAGAGATCCATTCACCTCTGTTTTCTGAGTGTTGGGATTGAAGGTGTAAGCCGCCACGGCTGGTCCTGACTGGTGCCTCATGCAGGTAGCCACAGCTGCTGTGAATTCCTGAGAGCAATGCCCTCTCAAACCCAGAGGACGTGGTTTACAGGGCTCAAATCTTTCTCTGTCTCGGACGTTCTTTCTATATCCTCCTCTAGGTCTCCCTTAGGGCTGAACACTCAACAGTTGCTTATTCTGGCACTGGTTAAGAGTCTCTGCATTGACTTTGCCCACTGGGGTGTGGGAGTAGTGTTGAAAAGCTTCTCCAATGAAGACCGAAAGCAGCAATAATCTATGGATATAATCATGAATGTTAAAGACAGTTTGACATCATGTTCACTTAACAGAACCATAATTGATATTCCTCTGTGGCCTGTCTTCTCCCCAGTCATATGCTCCGGACTAGGTTTATAGTGCCAAGTATGAATTCCTTCCCATGGAGTGGTCCTCAAATTAAATCAGAAAGTGGTTGGTTACCCCTTGCAAGTCCTGCCACTATTGCACAGTGGGGACATTTTGCCTGGCATTGTTATCGCAGCTTAGAGTCCACAGCTAGGTAAGACTGTTGATGACTTTTCTCTCTCAGGAAGCTGAATGGTGTCTTCTGGCACTACAGAAGCTAGTCAACAGAAAGGAAATCTCAGTGCAGTTCTGTTGAGTTCTCTGCACCCTGGAAGCAAAGTGTGCGATGTTTTCAGCAATAGGGTCTTTGCCATCTGGTTCTGGTGGGCATAAAGAGCACTGGCAATATCCTGTATCATTTGGGGGTAGGGGTGCTGAAACTTCCCTAAGCAATAACTTATAGGAGGAGCTACCATTTCTGTCTTTGGGATTTTGATTTAATAACTTCTGTCTTGTGGGGGTAACCTTAATGAACCATTCATAGTAGTGTTAAGTATTTTCTTGCCAACAAACCTCTCCACTGATGCAAATAATCCCAATCAGACCAAATCAAACCGAATTAAATGATAACCAAGTTTAATTGGATGCCTGTGCTCTCGGGTGGTCCTGGGAAAACACGGTAGTGGGAGGAGAAGGAAAGTTGACATGACCACCGGAGAGGAAGAGGGGAGACTATGTGTTTATTTTCTGGGGGGCAGTTTAAGTAGTCTGTGGGACTGGTCTTGACCTTCCCTGGGGAGGGGTCACCATTTGGTGGGCTTCCTCAGAGGTGGAGTTTGGACTGAGGCAACTCCCAGGGGAGGGAGCTTGGAATGGAGTTTTCTGTCCAGCATTTTAAAGATGGATGTCAGGGGGCTGGGATGAAGCCCCTGACTAAATAGAAGGTTAGTTCAAGCTCTAAAAAAAAAAAAAATGTGTCATTAATAAGTTTGCAGATCAGTAGCTCTCTATAGGACTTTTTCTCATATATTCTTAGTTTGATATTCCCTGCCCTTCCCCTCTTTCTTACACTGATACAGGCTTAAAAACTACCCCCCCCCCTTGGGGTCCCCTCTACTTCTCGTATGTCTCCTTTCCTGTAATCTAAGAATTCAAAGCTGAGAGAGGGCGTGGGCCTTCTGATTTTCTGGGTCAGAATTGCCTTAGTCAGTACACAATATTTTGTGACATTTTCATTTGCAGCGGAGTAAAATTCCGTTTTGTGTGTATATCCACCACAAGTTTCATTAGCCGTTCATCAGCTGATAAACAGGCTGGGTTCATTTCCTGACTAGTGAGTAGAGCAGCAATGAACACAGATGAGCCAGGGGCTCTGCTGGGAATTTGCCAGGGAGTGGTGGTGCTGACTAGTTTAATTTTTAATCTTTTGAGGAACTTCAGTTCTGATATTCAGTTGGTTTACATATCTGTCAGTAGTGGCTAAGGACTGTTTTTCCCTCACATCCTTCCTGGGGCACTTGCCACTCTGTTTTCTAGCCACTGTGATTAAGGTGAAGTAGCACTTAACCTCAACACCTGACAGCCCGAATTCAATCTACCTAACCTGCATAAAGGTGGAAGGAGAGAACCAACCCTAAAAAGTTCTCCTTTAACCTCAACGAGTACATAGGGGCGTGTACGTTGCTTCCTAGCCCCCACCCCCAAATAAATTAATAAAATAAAGACAAATACTGCCTGGTTTCACTTAGGAGGTATCCAAAGTAGTCAAATTTATGCATTTTATATTATGTGTATAAATATTTTGCCTGCGTGTATGTATATTTATAACACACATTCCTGTTGCCCATAAAAGTTAGATGTGAAAAAAAAAAAGCTCCCTCCATTTTCTGGAACTGGATGGTTGTGAGCTACTCTTAACCACTGATCCATTTTTCTAGTACCAAAGTGGTTAAATTTAAGGATACAGCATGTATGTGGGACACCAAGAGCTTCATAGTGAGACCCTGTCTCAAAAAGCAACAAACAGAACCCAACCAAACAAAAGAAAAAGAAAGTAGCCTGTAATTACGGTGAGGGGTACGAAGTGTATTCTGCTTCTTAAATGGTGTGGAAGTGTACGCTGCTAAACTATGTGCTCAAAAAATGTTTAAGTTGGTGTGTCCTTTCATTTTTTTAAAACTAAGTTTTTATGTATATCTAGCTGCACGTACACCTGCATGCCAGAAGAGGGCATCAGATCCCATTATAGATGGCTGTGAGCCACCACATGGTTGCTCCTATTGAACTCAGGACCTCTGGAAGAGCAGCCAATGCTCTGAACCACTCGGCCATCTCTGCAGCCTTCTCCATCTTTCTACAGTGTCATCATGGTGTTCACGAAGGTCCTGGTGAATGCTCTCAAGAGCATCAAACACCAGGTCTTTATCAAGCTGGTCCTTATCCAAAGCCACGATCGGATCTTAGCTGTGATGATGAAGCATGTTTATGTTAGCAAATTTGAAATCCTTGATGATCACAGAGCTGGGAAAAATCACTGTGACCCTCACAGGCAGGTTGAAAAAGCATGGTGGGATGATCCCTGGATTTGATGTGCTGCTCAAAGACCTGGAGAAATGAATGGCTAATCTCCTCCCATCCTGTCAGTGTGGGTTCGCTGTATGGACAGCCTCAGCTGGCATCACAGAGTACAACAGAGTGAGATGAAAACACACAGAAGAAAATTCTGAGATTCCTTTTCTAGGGCTGTAAGACAGGCTTATGGATAAGGGCCTTTACAGGAAAAACATGGTTATGTTGGAAGCCCTGTGTGGTGGTTTACATATGTAATCCCTGCACTTGTGGGTGGGACAGGAGGATTGTTGTGGGTTTGAGGCCAGCCTGAGTTACAAAGTGAGACTCTGTCTCAATCAAACCAAACCAATCCAAACCCAAACCCAAATCAAACCCAAACCAAAATAAAAAGCTAAATTGGTTGAGTACATGCCTGTAATCCCAACACCTTTGACAGTGAGGCAGCTTTCGCTATACACCAAATTTAAAGACAGCCTGGGCTCTGTGAGAACAAAAGAAAGCAAATGGATAAATTGGCAAATTTTATGTTTTGTGCCTTTTATCACAATATAAAAAAGAACAGCTCTGTCTTTTTGATCCGTGAGGGTAGCATCAGAGTTACTCATGAGAGTGGCAGGCAAGGTTGCTCCCCAGAGGGTCTCAGATTAATGCTGTTTACTTTTTCAACACAGTTGGGAAAGCTGACTGTAGTGTATGAGTGTATGGCCTTGTTTGTCCCTGTAGGAGAAAGTGTGTGTGTGGAAGGGGAGCAGGGAGAGAGAGAGAGACAGAGAAAGAGAGAGAGACAGAGAGAGAGAGAGAGACAGACAGAGAGAGAGACAGAGAGAGAGAGAGAGACAGACAGAGAGAGAGACAGACACAGAGAGAGAGAGACAGAGAGAGACAGAGAAAGAGAGAGAGAGACAGAGAGAGACAGAGAGAGAGAGACAGAGAGAGACAGAGACAGAGAGACAGAGAGACAGAGAGAGACAGACAGAGAGAGAGACAGAGAGACAGAGACAGAGAGAGAGACAGAGAGAGAGAGAGAAAGAGAGAGACAGAGAGAGACAGAGAGACAGAGAGACAGAGACAGA
>NC_022022.1:23207511-23224107 GCF_000317375.1 Microtus ochrogaster | reverse complement strand
AGAGACAGAGAGAGAGACAGAGAGAGAGAGAGAAAGAGAGAGACAGAGAGAGACAGAGAGACAGAGAGACAGAGACAGAGAGAGAGACAGAGAGACAGAGAGACAGAGAGAGAGAGACACAGAGAGACACAGAGAGACAGAGAGAGAGACAGAGAGACAGAGAGAGAGAGACAAGAGAGAGAGAGAGAGAGAGAGAGACAGAGAGAGAATACTCTTTAGCTAATTTGGAGAGGAAGAACAGTATGAAATACTGAATTAACTTTGACCCCTGGGAAGGAGTTACTGGATTCCTTGTTAACAGGAATGCCGGTGTGTCCCTGGTGATGCCCCTCTTGTTTCCAGGAAGTGTCAGATTTCCACTTTGGTCTCAAGTCAGCCTTGGAGATTTCTAAGCCATGCAGATAGATTACCAGCAGACTGATCAGTGGGCAGGTCTTTTTGTGAAGACAAGTGGTGTCACTTAGCTAGTCCCTTCCTAAAGGATTTCAAGGATATGCGTGTCATATCTTTTTTTAATTGAGGCACTGAGTTTAATTAGGGTTGCATGTGGCGGGGGTGGTGTGTGTGCAATTTCCGGGCACACGGGCCACTAACTAGTGGTTTACACCAATGAAGGAAACGACTCTCTCCCTCCCAGTAGCTATCAATTCTCAGTGGTCTGTTACTGCTTATAATAAAACAGTCCCACACTAGCCCAGAATGGAGTGTAATAAAGGCTAATTTATTATTTAGGGAGGGGCCAGGCCACTCACGCTCTCTGAGGTACACATTTTTGAAAAAAAAAATTGACTTTATTTTGTGAGCGTCTTAGGGACGAGTGTATAGATGACGGGAAATCAAAGAGGAGGGGAAGCAAGCCTCTTGATCCCAGAGATGCCTGTATCTGTTTTGATATGAGACTGGCTCTTTAATATATATATATATTTTTTTTGGTTTTTCGAGACAGGGTTTCTCTGTGGCTTTGGAGCCTGTCCTGGCACTAGCTGTGTAGACCAGGCTGGTCTCGAACTCACAGAGATCCACCTGCCTCTGCCTCCCGAGTGCTGGGATTAAAGGCGTGCACCACCATCGCCCGGCTGGCTCTTTAATATTTATTTACTTATTATGTATACAATATTCTGTGTGTATGCCTGAAGGCCAGAAGAGGGCGCCAGACCTCTTTACAGATGGTTGTGAGCCACCATGTGGTTGCTGGGAATTGAACTCAGGACCTTTGGAAGGGCAGGCAATGCTCTTAACCACTGAGCCATCTCTCCAGCCCTGAGACTGGCTCTTTAAAAGATGGGTCTGGGATAATGTTGCAGATGTCCTGTGTAACGGGTAGACACTGATAACTACTCTCAGGGATCATGGACTCGGTTCTTCTGTCCTTCAATAGGTCCTAACATGTAACTCCTTTTGCAGTTGGCAATGATAGAAATTTTACAACAGGCAGGGTATCAGAACTGGAGCAATGGACAACTAAACATGTAAAAACACCCTTAGTGATATGCAGGCTAGTATCACCGTATCACCGCAGAATTTAAATTTTGCATTGATAAAGATTGACAGTTTAAAGTGATCACCGTTGCTGGCAGTTTTAAAATGGCTACTGGCAGCAGCGGATGGTTGTAGGTTTTGGGGTATCACTGTGAGTCTCACTGAAGTCCACACGTGGGGTTGGAGGTTTACAGCGTTGCTCGTTTAGCCTGCAGAAGCTCTGGGTTCGATCTGTAGCACCACACACAGCAGAACAAATGCTTTGCCAAAGTATGCAAAAAGGTGATTTGGCCTCTGGAGCAAGATGCTACCCACCACCCTCTTCCTTTTCTGCTCAGTCGATCCACATACACTGTAGCTCCTCTGCCTAGTCAGTTTGTTTTCACTTTGTTATTTTTTTTTAAAGATACATATTTTTTACTTTAATACTTTTTAGGTTTATTTATTTTATTTTATGTATGTATATGAGGATTTTGCCCCCAAGTATGTCTGCTGCACCACATGCATGCCTCCTGCCCACTGAGGTCAGAAGAGAGAGTCGGATGCCCTGGGACTGGAGTTGTGGGAGATCCTGAGCCACCGTGCAGGTGCTGGGAATTGAACCCGGGTCCTCTGAGAGAGTAATGAGTGCTCCGAACTACTGAGCTATTTCTCCAGCCCCTTGCTTCTATTTTAGAAACATGGAAAAATACAGAGCCAAAGAGAGCAGAAAAATGGAAGAATTTTCCCTTGATATAAAGGAGGACAGGGATTTAATTAGTATGCTATTCTATTGCTTCTATTGTTTTATTATAAAAACCGATACACGCTTATTATAGAGTGTTTTAAATGAGTACCTTATTTTTAAACTCCCATCTGTTACTTCTTAGCTAGCTTTCTTTGTTCTCTTTTGGATAATAGGAGCTCATGATTCCTTTCGAACCACAATTTTAAAATGAAAACAGAAGAATGTGGTTCTCTTGGAGGATAGTTTCAATTTTGCTTTTAAAAACCTTAAAGTGGTGGCGCACACCTTTCATTGCAGAACTCAGGAGGTGGAGAAGGGTGGATCTTCATGAGCATGAGGCCAGCCTGGTCTACATAGCGAGTTCTAAGGCAGCCGGAGTTGCATAGTAAGACCCTGCCTCAAAAAACAACAAAACAAACAAACAAACAAAAACAAAAAACCAAAATCAAAGCCCCCTAAACTTGGAAGTGTTAGGATTTTAAAAATTAATCTTTGAGTTCCAGGCCAGCCTGATCTACAGAGATCTTGGCTCCAGGACAGCCGAGGCTATGTAGAGATAATCTGTCTCAAAAAACAAAGAAACAAACAAAAAAGATATTTATTTGTTTGTTTATTTATTTATTTATTATGTATACAATATTCTGTCTGTGTGTATGTCTGTAGGCCAGAAGAGGGCACCAGACCTCATTACAGATGGTTGTGAGCCACCATGTGGTTGCTGGGAATTGAACTCAGGACCTTTGGAAGGGCAGGCAATGCTCTTAATCACTGAGCCATATCGCCAGCCCCCCAAAAAAGATTTAAAAATTAAATTTACATTTTACGTTACTATTGGTTAAACCTTTTTGTCCTATCAATTAAAAAAATCCTCACTGAGTAAAACTTATACTTGAAAGGTAAGACAAACTAGTTTCAAAATAATACTGGAATAATATCAGTAGCTTATTCAAATAATTCAATTGTATTAAAGACATATTAGTTATTAAGCAATAACTTAAAAACTCATCTGGGAGGGTTAGTACACACCTGTAATCCCAGGACTCTGGAAGTGGAGGCAGGAGGGTCAGAGGATTTTGAGGTCAGCCTGGGCTACATGAGACCCTGTCTTGACCCCCCCACTCCCAGCAAAAAATTTTTTCCAAGAAAAATAATTATGCTATTTCAATAATTTTATTTATCTTAAAAATATTATGATAATCCCAGCACTTGGGAGGCAGAGGCAGGCGGATCTTTGTGAGTTCGAGACCAGCCTGGTCTACAAGAGCTAGTTCCAGGACAGGCTCCAAAGCCACAGAGAAACCCTGCCTCGAAAAACCAAAAAAAAAAAAAAAAAATTATGATAAGATCTTTATCTCATTATATAATTACTTGTTAAACATTAGAAACCTTTTTATTATATCCTATTTTATTTTGAGGTAAACTTAAAAAAATTCTTTTCTTTTTATGTGCATTGGTATTTTTGCCTGCTTGCATGTCTGTAAGGGTGTCCACTCTCCTGGAACTGGAGTCACAGACAGTTGTGAGCTGCCATGTGGATGCTGAGAATTGAAACAGGGTCCTCTGGAAGAACAGCCAGTGCTCTTAACCACTGAGTCATCTCTCCAGCCTGGGGTAGACTTTTAAATCACAGGATTTTATATTAAAAGTGTCATCTTAAATTACAAAGATGTCTGTTAAGTATAATAATTAAATGTCAAGGATGGCAGGGTTATTGCTCTTTTAGGTTTTGGTTTGCTTTTTGAGAAAGAACTTAAAGTGACCTAGGTAGGGTGGGCCTTGATCTGGAAGAATTTGGGGGAAGGAAAGGATATAATCAAAGTATATTTAAATTTGAAAATTGTTTTAGATAATAAAAATATAATAAAAAAGTAAATAACAAAATTAAATGTGCCAAAGGAGAAGCCTTGTTGAAACAGAATCTTTGGCACGTCAGGCTGGTCTTAAACTCTTATATTATAGAAGATGACCATGAACTTCTTTCTGTTCTTCCTGCCTCCATCTCCCCAAGTGCTGACATTACAGTGGCGAGCCACCTTACCTGGTTTTCTGTCATGCTGGAGCCCAAGTCCAGGGCTTTATGCATGCCGTGTAAGCCCTCTACCAGCTAAGCTATACCGCCCACCCCAGCTATATTCCCATTTTTATTTATTTATTGTTCTTTGTGTATGTGTGTACATTCTACAGCACAAATGTGGATGCAGAGGATACCTTTATTCATTTCTTTTTAATTTTATTTAATGTACATTGATGTGAGGGTTTCAGATCTCCTAGAGCTGGAGTTTCAGACAGTTGTGAGCTGCCATGTGGGTGCTGGGAATCGAACTGGGTCCCCTGGAAGAACAGACAGTGCTCTAACTGCTGAGCCATCTCTTTGGTCCAGATACTATGATTCTTGTTTTCCAACTTGATGAGGCAGGGTTTTTATTGTTTCTGTTGCTGGGATGTACATGCTCCAGACTAGCAGGCCAGTGAGTTTTTGTAAAATTTCTTGTTTCTGCCTTCCATCTCATGGTAGAAGTGTTGGAATTCCAGACGTACGTTACTTCATTTTGCTTTCTATGTGGGTTCTGGGGTTGAAAGAACTGAGGTCATCAGGGTTATGTTGCCAGTGCTTCATTGACGTAGCCACTCCTGATCTTATTTATGTGTTTTTGAGACATGGTCTCATGTAGCCCAGGCTGGCCTGGAATTCATTGTGTTGTTGAGGTTGGTCTTGAACTTGGAACCTTCTGGTCTCTTTCTCCCAAGTCCTAGGGCTGATGATATATATCACTAGGTCCATCTTAGAAATGAATTGATATTTTGGAAAACAAAAAAATAAAGAACAAAAATCTAGAAGTTCCAAGACTACAATACATTAGAATTTTTTTTGCTAGAGATTATTCTATCTTTCATAATTAAGAAACCTCAAGATGAAAGAGAAATGAAAACAATTTTTTTTTTTGCACTGAGCAATTAGCTGCTTCCCTCCTCTGCACCATCAGATTTTATTTGTGCAGTTTAAGGTAACGGATTCCTGAACATTCCTCCTCTCTAATGTGTTGGAACACACACATAACAATGCAAACACAGACGCCTGAAGTGCTTTTCTGACTGCGGGTTTGCATTAGCAATCAACCTGACTCAGCTTAGAATCACTTAGAAAAAAAGGATTAATTTCATCAGGTTGAGTCTATGGCAAGTGAGAGGGGCCGATCCTGATTTTTAATCGATGTAGAAAGGCTCATACTGTGGGTGGCTGGCACTATTCCCTGGCAGATGATCCTGAGCTATCTGAGAAAACAACCTATGCTCACTCAGAGGCTGCAGTCCTCCATGGTTTCTGATTCCACGGTTCCTGCCCTGACTTCCCTCAGTGATGAACAATAACCTGTAAATGAAATAAACCCTCTCCTCCTCTTAGTTGAGTTGGTCAGGAGTATTTTATCACAGCAACAGAAAAGAAACTAGAGCAAGGGCAGAGTGACTTGTTTTTGAGACAGGCTAAACAAAGTGCTTTGGAGTGGTTCTGTACAAGTAATGGTTCTTTTGCACTGATTTCTAATTGGAGAATCTTATTTGTCTTGTCTTTTCTTTCTTTTGTGGCGCTGAGGATGAAACCCAGGACCTTGTATGTGATAGGCAGATTCACTACCACTGAGCTATATCTCCAGGCCTTTGCTTTAAGCATCATATAAAATAAGTTGATGTTTATTATGATTTCATATGTAGGAATATTATGGACTTAATATGCTATTTTGGTAGAGAAGTCTCCTGGTTGTCTGGAAGAATTGGGCCCATTTGTTGGAAGAAATCTCGCCGATTGATTAATAGGAGCAGAAATACAGTTATCTTGTTTATTGCCCTATCTATTCCTAGACAATATAGCCAACTGAATCCTGTAACAAACACTCCTGGAAGAGAAGTATCACTAAGTTTGAGTAAAGGAAAGTGGAGTTTGCACTAAGTGATTTTCAGTCAGCGGGTTTCATTTTTTTCATGTATACATTTGCTGTCTGAGCCAGGGAGGTGCTGAGTGCAGAGGAGAGGGGCGCTTTCTTCCTCCGGGCCCTTCTTCCACTCTAAAGTGCTTCATCCAGTAATCAACTTCTGCCAAGCGTCTTGTTTGTCTGCCAGCAAGGGAGTGGACATAGATTTTTAATTTCAGGGTAATACAGTTCTTTCCAAGGAGGAGGCAGGGACAGGCACCAAGTCTCCAGACCACAGTGGGCTGTACTAGACAGTCGGATGAGCCTGGGTAACACCGTACAAAATAAGTAGATTGGAATCCTAGTCCTAACTCTTGCAAGCACTATGAGTTTGGGAAGTACTAATTGCTCTGGGCCATAGCTGGCTATCTATGAAATGAAGGTAATACATGTTTATTATGAGAGGCAGATGAGAGCATGCGTGTCATGCATCCATGGCAGGATCAGTACACACATACTGCGTGTTTCTAATTCCCTCTCTGTCCCCTACAAATCCATCTTGTTTCTCTTTGGAGATCAACCGAGTTGGGCAGGGAACATGGGGCTGCTACATAAGTCACCTAGCCCTTACTCTCCAATGGGTGTTGGGGAGGGGGTATCCCTGCCTTCCCAGCTGTGATTGTTTCTTTAACACTCCTCCCTTCTCCCTCCCTCCCTTCTTTTCTTCCATGGAGCTGTATGAACCAGGGCTCCATGATGGCTGTTCTATGATTGCATTCTATTCTTCTACACTCTCTGAATATTGATGCACTCACTCTCTCACATAACGGGGTATCGTACAGATTTTGTGCTTTAGTGACTGATTGAATTAGCATCTGTCTTTAAGTCTCATCCATACTGTAGCTTTTGCCAGAACTTCCTTCCTTTTCCCAGCTAACTAATACGCCAGCGAGTAAATTTAAAAATTCTTTCCCATTTATTTGCATGTATATGAGAGCTCTGCCTGTATGTAAGTGCACCATGTGTATATAGTACCCAAGGAGGTCAGAAAGGGGGGATCAGATCCCTTGGAACTGGGGTGACAGAAGGTTATGTGTCATCATATGGGTGATGGAAACCGAACCTGAGTCTTCTGTAAGAATATTACATGTTCTTTACCTACTGAGCCTCCTCTCCAGCCCCAGCATGTGTATATTTCATTCATGCAGTGGTAGTTGGGTTGCTTCCATCTTTTCATGTTTTGCATAATGCTGCTGTCTGTGGGCATGGGTGTGCCAGTATGAGCTTGGCTCCCTGCTTCCAGTTTTTTTTCGGAGTTTATCCCAAGTAGTGAAACTGTGAGGTCATCGGATAAGTCCACTTTTAATTTTAGCTTTTTAGAGTATGACATTGTATAACCCAAATAATTGTCTGGAACTCATTACACAGTTCATGTTGATCTCAACCTCATGACAATCTCTACCTGCCTCAGGGGCCTGAATATTGTGTGAGCGATTGCTCATCACCTTAAAACATTTTTCTGAGCATAATTTTTTGAAGTACTGAAAATCGAGTCATGTGAGGCTTTTTTTTCAGAATGCTTACCTGATGTGTTAAAGGTGTGACTAATTTTAAAGAAGAATATGTACTATGGCATCTGTCACACCCCTGTTTCAGCTCCTGGACTGGCATCCAGGGGCATAGAAGTCTCTATCTAACACATGGATAAGATTTCATGGTTGGAGGAGGTTCATTGGTTTAGAACTCTTAGCGTTGTTGTAGAGGCCCTGAGTTCAGTTTCTAGCACTCACATGGTGCTCCACAGCCATATGTAACTTCTGGGTCAGGGGTCACCGCCATATGTAACTTCTGGGTCAGGGGTCACAGCCATATGTAACTCCTGGGTCAGGGGTCACAGCCATATGTAATTCTAGTGTCAGGAAATCACAATCATTTGTAACTCCAGTGTCAGGAAATCACAATCATTTGTAACTCTAGTGTCAGGGGTCACAGCCATATGTAACTTGAGTGTCAGGTCCTGGCACTGGTTAGTTTTATATCAACTGGACACAAGGTAGAGTCATCAAGGAAGAGGGATTTTCTATTGAAAAAAACCTCCATAAAATTGGGGTGTATGCAAGCCTATAGGCCATTTTCTTAATTAGTGATTGATGGAGAAGGGCCCAGCCCATTTGGGGTGGGGCCAACTCTGGGCTGGTAGTCCTGAGTTCTGTAAGGAAGCAACCCTGAGTGAGCACATAAGCAACAACTCTCCATGACCTCTGCATTAACTCCTACCTCCAGGTTCCTGCCCTGTTTGAGTTCCTGCTCTGACTTCCTTCAGTGATGGACAGTGGTGTGGAAGTGTAAGCCAGATAAACCCTTTCCTCCCCACGTTGCTTTTGGTCATGGTGTCTCATCACACGGATAGGAACCTAACTAGGACAGGCCCTTTTCTGCCTTTGAGTGTCCTAGGCACTAGGCAGTGCACACACATACATGTAGGCAAAATGCTCATACACACAACATTATAAATATATTAAAAAAATATCCCTGGGCTAGGCAGCTTCAATCCCAGCACTTGGGAGGCAGAGGCAGGCAGATCTTCCAAGTCTGAGGCCAGCCTGGCCTACAGTGTGAGTTCCATGACGGCCAGGCTACAGAGAGAAACCCTGTCTTGAAAAACTAAATACCAAAGCAAACCAACCAAACAACCAACCGAACAATCCCACCCCCCAAATCCATGTACCAATCCAGGTATGATGGTCCATGTCCTTAATTCCAGAACATTTGGGAGGGCAGAGGCAGTGGCTATCTGTGAATTCAAGGCCACACTGATCTACATATTAAGTTCCAGATTATCCAGACCACATCTCTCTTTCCCATACAAGCATATACATACACATACGCACAGAAAAAAAGAGGTTCTGGAGAGATGGGTCAGTAATTGAGAGCACTAGCTGTTCTTCCAAAGGACCTGGCTTCACTTACCAGCACCCACATGGTGGGGATCTGATGTCCTATTCTGGCCTCTTTTTGGAATCAGTCTTGCATGTGTTGCACAGACATACATGTAGACATAACACCTACAAATAAATAAATAAATAAATAAATAAATAAATAAATAAATAAATTATTGAGTCATCACATTTCACAGTTATTAAAGAAAAGGAACCATACACCCTGGAAAACAATAGTCTAGCACTTGTGACTACTGCATCCCATCCATCAGTCAGCAGTGACCTGGAGGGTGTGCTGGGGTGAGGTGGTTCTGTCAGAAGGTTCGGCCCGATCTCGAGAGAGGAAGTCTGCATCAGGAGGATGCACCAGCTCTTTTAAAGCATCCTTTAAAGCTGCGAAGTTTGCAGTTTTCAGTGCACATGACAGGTAGCAGAGGTGCTGGGCTCTGGTTTTAATGGTGTGTGTTTGTGTGCATGTTCATGTTCTAGAGCATGTGTGTGTGTCTCACAGGAGTTTTATCACGGGTGAGCTAATCTCTCTGATGTCCTGGGGGTGAAATAGCACCAATGACTCCAAAGCATGTACTTTCCATAATGAAATGGCACTAGCTAGTTGCCATCCTCGGAAGAACTGAGAAATGCTTATGTAAAGAGTTCTTTTGCGTGTGTGTATTCTGTGCTCAGATGACAAACTGCCATAGTCAGTATTGTTGACTCTCACCTTTTAACAAAAAGATAAAACTGAGTGCTTGAACTTGCAAAATTGAGAACCATCCATGTGGAGGTCTTGAAGGAATGTGTAGGACAGGCACACTGACGTCACTGCTTTTTGTACAAATTCAGAATGAGGGCGACATACCTTTACCACTGAATAGGCATCAGCTTCTTTTTTTCTTACAGAGAGTTTGTCCATATTTTTCTATGGGATTCATGTGTTTCGAATGCAGATTAGTTTTTAATTGTCAGTGTATCAGATAATAATGCTATTCGGTTGTTCACAATACTTAAACCGTATATTGAACTCGGTTGTTGGGCATAAATGCAGATGACTATGCTACTCAGATCTACACTAACAGCACTAAGGTAACTATTATTGAGATCCTACTGTGTCTCTGGTACCTTACTGGGTCCAGACAGTAAGGTGGTGGGGTGGATACTGTGGTGAGGGGCAACTAAGTGGCAGCTAGGATCACTAAGTATTAATAAACAAAAGAGGGAACAAAGGATGCTGTGGTGGCCCAGAGAGGAGACCCTTCACTCCCACTAGGGAGATAAAGGGAGGTCTCTCAAAGGAACTGGTAAGTTAAGTCTTAGAGTTGAGGACGCGTTTGTTAAGTGAAGGAATAAAGCAGGAAGCGCCATTCCCAGCAGAAGCAGTGCATGTCGAACTCTAGCACAGGATTGGGGTTCAGAGAAATGAAAGGCTTGTGAAGTCTGAAAGGCTGGTGTGGGAGGGTGGGGGTGACTATACAGACAGGAGGAGCTCTCTGGGGGTGTACTCCAGGCCTTCCTCAGGGTCCATGAGAGCAATAAAGACTTTTTAAAGAGCCCAGAGGATGGATATTTGTATTGCGATGAAACAGAAGCTCTGTCAAGATAAATCTAGAGGGGCTGGAGAGATGGCTCAGTGGTTAAGAGCATTGCCTGCTCTTCCAAAGGTCCTGAGTTCAATTCCCAGCAACCACATGGTGGCTCACAACCATCTGTAAAGAGGTCTGGTGCCCTCTTCTGGCCTGCAGGCATACACACAAACTGAATATTGTATACATAATAAATAAATAAATAAATAAATATTTTTTTAAAAAAGATAAATCTAGAAGCAGGGCAGAGAATGTTTAGGGGTTGGCTTTCTCCTCCTCCCAGGAATGGAGGGAAGTGTCTAGACACACGACTGCTCTTATATGGTGACATCTTATGATGTGCTGACTTCCTTGTTTGTGGACCACAGAGTAAGATGGAAGACAAGAGCATATTTTATTTATTTATTTTTATTTATGTATGTATGCGCCTGTATGAGTTTTTATACATCAGAGGGCATGCAGGAGCCTGAGGAAGCCCAGGAGAAGGGCTAGGATTCCTTGGAACTGGAGTTGCATGTAATTGTGAGCCACTCTCTGGGTGCTGAGAACCAAACCCAGGTCTGCAAGAGCTACATGTGTTTCTAACTGCTTAGCCATCTCTTCAGCCCTGATTCTTTTAAATCTTTTATTTTTCTTTTCAGAATGTCAGGCATAAGCATTGCATCTACAACACTCCCTACCTCTGCCTTCCTTACATTCCTTCTGTGTTCCCCTTTCCAATTCATGGTCTCTTTATTGCTACATGTATGCATGTGTGTGTGTGTGTGTGTGTGTGTGTGTGTGTGTGTGTATTGTACTGAGTCCACTGAGCATAGCTTGTATGCTGCCCAAGACTGGCCATCATCCCTGGAAGAAACTATTCTTCCTCGCTCAGCATCTATTCACCACTTGTAGCTCTTTATCTCGGGGTGGGACCATGTGGAATGTCCCCTGTCCACACTGGTATGTCAACTAGTAGATTTGTGATGCCAGTGTTGCTCAGGCAACCACACTGTTGAGATTTCATAGCTGCATTTTCGCTGCCATGCCTAAGGGGTGTTATTCTACTAGAACCCGCAGTTCTCTGAACTTTGACCGATTGCGAGTCTCTGTAGTAGTCTCCATCTGTTACCCAAAGGGCTTTCTTGATGAGGGGTGAGAGTTGCACTCCTCTGTGAGTATAAATATAAGTATTAATAAATACTTATTAAGAATATAGTTCAAAATCATATTGGCTTAGGACAATGGCAGGATCATGTGATAATTTTAGAAGCCATTTTAAACTCTGAAATCCCCAAGGATATTCAGCAGTTGAGAGATGAGTACAAGGCCCTCCCCCATGTCCATCATGCAGTTCCTACATTTGCAGTTTTAAAATATTTGTCCTACTTCAAAGCCCCACCTCTGGTGGTGCTGTCCCGTGAGCTGCTACTGGTGCCTGGCTGTGTGTGCACAGGGTAAGAGCGCTACATCCTTCCACATGGATCGAGGCACTGAAGAGTGATGGACATTTCTATGTGGATCACAGGGGAGCCAAACAAGACTCCCACCCAGGGAGCTTGGTGCAGACCTGGAATGATGGAGGGATGATGTTTTCAGAATTTATATTTTCCCCATGAGAGTTGCAGTGTAAGCTTTCAAAGTCCTGCTTTGATGTAAGCGAAGAGTTTTGATGAGTTCTCACAGGTTTGCTGCAAGTTCCTACTCTCAGAATCATGATGAGACAATCAGATGAACATCCTCCCGGAAGGGAGCAGTTGATCTCACGGCTGAGGCGGCATTTGATCTCACACCACAGAGATTGCCCTTTGCTCTGTGTCCGACCTTATGCATCAGGACCAAAAAGTATGTGGCAATGAAATGTGTGAATGACTCAGTTTTAATGACTTGCAGAATGGAGCTGGAGTAAGAGTTAGACTGACTTGACAGACCACTGCTTTACAAGGATCCAGATAACCATACATACGTGTGGAAGAGATGCCACGCTCTGCGCCTGCGCTGGGAAAGCGAAGGACTGTTTTCAGAAGGAATCAATGAGAACGCTGGTGATTTCAAATGCTTGCGGCCAGCAGTGAGGAGGGTTGCCAGGACGAGCGGCTACGGACATAGCCTGCGGAAGTATCAGCTAAATGCCCAGAATAAGAGAAATAATAATTTGAGGATTATTTTGTGTGTGTGTGTGTGTGAGTCTGGGACCACACACACGAGTTCTTTTGAAAAGAAAGCAGAGAAAACGGAGCACATCCGGAAGTGTTGAACGGCATAATGAAGTGGGAACCCAGTCTGTGGGAAGTGGCAGCAGAAGCCCTGACCATGAAATTGTCCCCTTCAGATTTGTGTGGAAGAAGGAGGACGCAACTTTTATGCCACTGAGGAGAGCAGGAAGAACACCAGTGGGCTGGGGAATTTGAATAGAGCAAACTGGACCCACAGTTAAGAGAAAATAAAGACCAGGATTTTAGGATTCTAGACATGACACTTCCTCCAGCTTGGTTCTAATCACAACAGATTAAAAAACAAGAAAGAAATGACTATGTGGTTTTTGGAGGGGCACCAGGAAGGCTCCAAATATTACTTAGAAAATTGATAATGATGGCTTTGAGATTTGAAGAGAGGTTAGTTTGTTACTGTTACTAATAAAGCTATGATTATATTAAAATGGCACTGATGTAGACAAACCAATGGAACAGTTAGCTCGGAAGTGGACCCTGCCATATTAATAATTTAATAAAGAATAATAAATGGGGAAAACAGAGGGATTATTTAATAAATTTCCTAGACAACTGAGAAGAGAGAAAATAACTCCCAAAATATTCCAAGTCATTGAAATTAACACTTAAATAGTCTTTTTAAAAGTTAAGCCATGAAACTTGGAAAAATTTAGAAGTGTATATTTAGAGAAACGTAAATTTGAAAATAAATTTTTGTTCATTATATAGAACATTTCAGTTATGAAGATAGCACAATATTCAAATTAATATTTGGTCTGTTTTGATTTGGCATTTGTTAACATCTTGCCATATTTCTTTCTTCCTCCAATCCCTCCTCCTTTCTTTTGGCTTGCTTCTTGAGAAAGGACTTATTATACGTCCCAGGGTAGTCTTGAATTCAGACTCATGGTGTACCCCCTGCTAGCACCCTCTCGCCTCTCCTGGGTACGAACCTTTATGCCTGATTTTCTATTTTTCTTTTGAAAGCATTTTAGAAGTAAATCACAAACATGCTCTTCTTTCTCTTGCATTCTTTAGTTCTTCCCTCATAACTCTGCGATGGGGATATTTTCTTCATTAACCTTTCCACTGTTATCATTAATACATCTATCTCTGATATCTTCTAATGCCCAGCATACATTCAGATTTTTCTCAGGTGTCTCCAAATATGTGTTGTTTTTTTTAAAACTAAGTTGCTCAAACTAGATTCCATTAAGTGATTCCTATCCTTCAAACTTTGTCTCACAGCAGAACTATGGTTTTTGGTCTACTTTCCTCCCTCCTGCTTTCTCTCTCTCTCTCTCTCTCTCTCTCTCTCTCTCTCTCTCTCTCTCTCTCTCTCTCCCCCCCCTCCTCCCTTCTTTTGTCTCTTCTAATTGAAGGGACTGGGCAAATTTTCTGGTATACTTTCCTTTGTAGATTTAAGATTGCTGTTTCTGGCTGTCATTAATTTACTTCACACTATAGCTCCTATAGGCTAGACATTTTGATAAAAATTATGACTAAATCAGGTCAAAACACCATCTGATCAGGGTTAAATGAGACCCTGTTTCATTTTTGTTTTAAGACAAGGTTTCTCTGTGTAACAGCTCTGGCTGTCCTGGAACTTGCTTTGTAGACCAGACTCACAGAGATCCACCTGCCTTTGCCTCCTGAGTGTTAAGATTGAAGGCATGTGCCACCGTTGCCCAACAAGACCATGTTTCAAGCTGGGGACATGGCACAGTTGCAAATGTGACTCAAGTTTGGATCTCTGTTACTCATGTAAAAACTATATGTGGCAGTGCATACCTGTGCTTGGGAGTGGGAGAGACTGGAGGATTGCTGGAGTTTCCAGACTGCCAGTCTAGGAGGGGCAATGAGTTCCAGGTTCAATGTTTAAAAAAGAAAAAAGCTGGGTGGTAACAGCACATTCCTTTAATAACAGCACACAGGAGACAGAGGGAGGTGGGTCTCTGTGAGTTCGAAGCCAGTTTGGTCTACAGAGATAGTTTTAGGACAGCCAGGGCTACACAGAGAAACCCTGTCTTCGAAAGTCAAAACCAAACCACAACAAACCAAAAGAAAAAAATAGGATGGAGATCATAGCAGCTTTGTTTATCATAGACAGAACCTGAAAACAACCTAAATGCCCCTTGACCGAAGAATGGATAAGGAAAATGTGGTACATTTACACAATGGAGTACTACATAGCAGAAAAAAATAATGACATTTTGAATTTTGCAGGAAAATGGATGGAGCTAGAAAACATTATTTTGAGTGAGGTAACCCAGACCCAGAAAGACAATTATCACATGTACTCACTCATAGATGGTTTTTAAACATAAAGCAAAGAAAACCAGCCCACAAATCAATCCCATAGAACCTAGACAACAATGAGGACCCTAAGAGATACATACATGGATCTAATCTACATGGGAAATAGAAAAAGAGAAGATCTTGTGAGTAAATTGGGAGCATGGGGGACCTTGGGGGAGGGTTAAAGGGTAGGGGAGAGGCAGGGAGGGGAGCAGAGAAATATGTAGAGCTTAATAAAAATCAATAAAAAACCAGCATGGGGAGTGATTGATGAAAATACCTGTTGACCTATGACCTCCTAAACATGCACATCTGTACTCCCCACACATACACACATCGTTCCCCTCCCCCCAAAAAATCTGTACACAGTGCTGTGACTATCGTGTTGTAGTGTATAAAGAGCTGTACAATATGAGCTGTGATATTTTTCTAATACCAAGGTCAGCTGTGGAATGACGGTAGCTGTTTATTATAAAGCTATCGTGTCGTTGTGTATAAAGAGCTGTACACTATGAGCTGTGATAGTTTTCTAAGACCGAGGTCAGCCGTGGAATGATGGTAGCTGTCTAGTATAAAGCCACGACTTTATTGGCCATCATTTAATTTTTTGGTATTGAAGCAAGTCAATCAGCTATAATTCCTTTGTGATGCTGGGACAGATTGCGTTTAGCAAAGCAGGCGACAACAATATGTATGTCCCATATGTTCTTAGGCTGTAAGGTTGACACTTCCATCACCTCTCCCAGACATTCTCCTGGGAGCAGGCTTTTAGTGAAACCCAACCACTAAATCCATTGTGGTGGACAGAGTATATGAAGCCAGTACGGAGATACAGAGAGTTGAAACCAGCTTACTCACTGAGCCACGCTCTGACTGCAGGTCTGGCAGAAAAGGAAATATTATTTTAATTTGTTTGGTGTGGCCTTTTAAAGGCCACAGTACCTGCAATGATGCTGTGGTAAAGCTGGTTTGCAGGAACCTTCTAAGGCAACACTTTTGACCTTTGACCTCATCTCAGTGCTCTAGATTATTCCCTTGCTTTTTGGTAGAAAACATCATCTAAGCTTGCCTTAGAGTCTGTGTGTTGGATCTGAAGCCAGTCTTTCTGTAAGTGGGTCAGCCTACCAGCTCTTGTAGCTGAGCCTCGGGAGATCCAGCACCCTCTTCTGGTCACCTCAGTCACCCACACACATTTGCATCCCCTCGATATATATTAAAAAAAAAGTACGCGTTATCTAATGTAGGTAACTCAGGTCAATGAGATGAGTCAGCAGGTGCAAGCACTTGTGCATAAGCCTGACTACCTGAGCTTGATTCCTGGAACCCACAGTGGAGGACAGGAGCTCACCGCAGAAAGCTGTCTTCTGACCTCCACAAGTGCGTCGCAGCATGGGCACACATGCACATGAACACACACGCACACACGTGCGCACACACACGCACACACACGGACACACACACACACACACACACACA
>NC_022022.1:23204109-23207411 GCF_000317375.1 Microtus ochrogaster | reverse complement strand
AGAGAGAGAGAGAGAGAGAGAGAGAGAGAGAGAGACAGAGACAGAGACAGAGACAGAGAGAGACAGAGAGAGAAAACCCAGTAACTCAGTAAAAGTGATGTTAAGCACATTGCTTTCTGGAGAAGGATGCTCGCTGAGAAACATCTGCACAGTATTACTGACGCAGTTTAAAGAACCCCAACAAAGAATTAAATGAGAAAGGAAACCTTAGTGGGGTCTCAGAAAAGAGAGAATGAATTCCTGAGCATTTTGCTTGCTGTATGGAGGACAAGTGGAAGCCGTCGCCAGAGTCCAGGTGACAGGGATCACAGCATGAACTAGGGACTCTGAGTAGAAATAACCATTAGACTTTTGAATACGCCAGGTTTTTTAAACTACATATGTTTTGGGTAAACCTTCTGTGTGGAGGGATAAATTTCCCACATGACTTAGCTCATTGGCTAAGGAAGCGTGTCAAAAGATCACAGAATCAGGCAGATATCTAAAAAGGATTATTTTTTAAATGTCCAAGGTTAATTGGATGTATGAGATAAATGTTAACAAGATCCCAAGATATTCAGACCAAATACACTCCTTGTATACAAAAATAAGTAGTTTATTTTTTTTTTAAATTTTAGCTTAACAATTAGTCCTTTTACAGAATAATCACAGAAAATGCAAACCCTTGAATTTATTTCTTTGTCTTTGCTCCTTGCATTTAAAGTGAGTGGGCGGAGCTGGAGAGAGGGCTCAGGAGTAAGAGCAGTAACTGGTCTTGCAGAGGACCCAGGTTTGATTTCCAGCACCCAGATGACTGCTACCAGCTGTCTATAAGCCTAGTTCCATGTGATCCAGTGTGTTCTCTGGACTCCTCAGACACTATGAATTTGGTGCACAGGCATACGTGCTGACAACCCCCGTTCCACACACACACGCACACACACACACACGCACACACACACACACATACACGCTCACACACATACACACAAAAGAAAAGAAAAGACAAATGAACAACTGAGGGTGTAGCTGAGTGAAAGAGCTTTTGCCTAGCACACATGATCCCTTGTTTGGTCCCCAGCACCATAAATGAGTGGAGTATGGTATTTTATATTATATCCAATCAAAGTTAAATAACTTTTTGTTTGTTTTTTGTCTTTTGTTTTTTGAGACAGGGTTTCTCTGTAATATTGGAGCCTGTCCTGGAACTCAGGCTGGCCTCGAACTCACAGAGATCCTCCCGTCTCTGCCTCCTGAGTGCTGGAATTAAAGGCATGCACCACCACTGACTGGCATATTTAAATAACATTTATTTAGGGAATTTATGCAATGGAAATAATATTTTGTATGTAGTTATCACCTTAAGATTTGATTTCTTATTTTCTATATATATCCATCTATATGCATACATACATACAATATTTAAGGCATCTATTTGGATGTACAAAGCACATAGTGTTTTTTCTTAGGAAGCTAAGAGGATGCCTTTGACTGTGGAATTCACTCTGAGGTTCCTTGGGACACCTAATTTCCATTTGATCACTACAGGAAATTGGCCACATAAAGAAGAAGCTTTGTGAGCTTCCCACTGCAGTAATTTTTGTTTTCTATCTGCACAGTACCTCTGGGTTTTTTCACACCAAGAACTGCTCCATTTCTCTGCAGGTCCCCACTGGGTGTCTGAGAATTTCATTCAGTTCTGCTGCTAACTACCAAGAGTTAATGCAGGCACCCGAGGTTAAGAGCTCAGACCCTTAAAGTTGCCCTCAATTCCGTATGCCAATTACAAGTAATGGGTCTCCAGGCTGCCCACACTTCTGTGCACTTTGGCTACAAATCGGGGTTCCCCTCATTTGCCAATTTGTTGCAGCAGCTCTCAGAACCCAATGAAGTACTTTCTTTACCATTACTGGCTTATCATAAAAAGTATTAGGGGAACTGTTTGCCCATAAAACATGAGGACCTGAGTTCAGATCCATAAGACCCGCATGAAAGCCAGGTTTGGGGATCTGTAACCCCAAATCTGGAGGAGCAGAGATGGGAGGATCTTTGGGGTTCATTGTTCAATGAGTAGAGCTGACCTGGCAAGCTTTGTGATAGACTTGTGTCTCAAATTATAAGGCAGTGAGATGGTTTGGTGGGTAAGGGTGCCTGCCACCAAGCCTGAGTTTGATTCCTGCAACATCCATGGTAGAAGGAGAGAATTGACTGCTCCAAGTTGTTCTTTGACCTTCATACACATGCTGTGGCAGTTATTTAAACACACACACACACACGCGCGCGCGTGCACACACACATACACACAAATAATGAATAAATGTAGAAAACATAAACAAGTAGAAAGCTTGTAAGAGACTTCCAACTCCATATGCACACATGTAAACATGTCCCACACACATGAAAAATATTAGTAAGGCCACCAACAAAAACCTTGGTGAAGAGTATGTAATTTGAGGTTAGGAAGGCTCTTTTTAAAAATTGTTAATTAATTATTTTAAAGACAGGGTTTCTCTGTATAATAGCTCTGTCTGTCCTCAAACTCACAGAGATCCACCTGCTTCTGCCTCTCAAGTTCTGGGATTAAAGTTGTAAGCTACCCCCACCCGACCTAGGAAGAATCTTTAGTGTAGGGTTTGCACCTTTGTGAATTTGTGGAATATGAATGCTTTTGCCATCCCAGAAGTCCCTTGACCCTGAAGTTTACAGTTATTTGGTGTTTATTTTTTGAGAAAGGGTCTCAGGTTCAGGATTGCTTGAAGTTTACAGCCCAGGCTGACTTCAAACTGTGGCAACTCTGCTTCAGCCTTCTATTGCTGGGATTAGGGGTAGGAGCCACCAGGCCCTCCATTTAGGCTTTCCGGGAGACTCATGACATCGTGTGCCTGATCAAATCACTGATCATCTATGAGTCAGTCAGTTTCCAGTCTCTCTCTTCTTCCTGGAGATGGAGAGGTTTCCAACCTCAGTCCTATAGATCCCTTGGTTGCTAGCTCTCACCCTGTAGCTGTATGTGGCTGCCCCCTCTTTCCAGTCATGCCATTGGCACAATACACAGGGTTGTGTGAAAGGGGCTTATTATAAAGAACAAAATGCTTGCTTCACCCCATTGTCTGGGAAATTTGTAGTAATAGGAGCGGCAGGGCTGCATCCCCGGCACCCGGCCGCCCGCACGGCTAGCTTATGCCCCGAAATAATTACACAGACACTGTTATTCATTTAAACACTGCTTGGCTCTTTAGCTCTAGCCCTTTTCTCGGCTAACTCTCGCACCTGGACTAACCCATTTCCAATCATATGTGTCGCACCCCAAGGTGCGCTTACCG
>NC_022022.1:23198476-23200688 GCF_000317375.1 Microtus ochrogaster | reverse complement strand
ATTTAAATTTAGTATACAAGGCTTTAGACATCAGTATAGCATTTTCAATCAAATGTTTTCATGATTCTCCTCCCTTGCCATCTTACGCAGCGCCTGCTGCCTTTTGGTCCTGTCTTGTGGTCACTCCACACAGTTTCTTTTTTTCTCTACCATGTCCCATGCATCTTTTTGCTCATTCCTCATCTCCATAGCCCGTTCTTACCGTCTCTTGGTCTCCCTCCTAGGCTTTCAGGCTCCACACACACTCACATACATATCTCCACACACATCTACATGCATACATATGCACACGCATTACAGGCTAAGACCTGCATATGAGAGAGGACACACTGTATCTTGTCTTTCTGAGTTTCTTAATATTATACTTCAGATCCATTTCTTTTCATACAAGCTTTAGTTTTCTTTTAAGTGAATAAAATTCCACTGTGTATACATGTTACATTTTCATTATCCATTCCTCTCCTGATGGTCATCTCAATTGGTTCCATTTCTTTGATGTTATGCACAAACCAGCAAAAGTTGTGGGTGTGATTGATGTCTCTGAGGGTAGGGAGGAGTCCTTTGGGTATATGCCTAGGAGTGGTAGAGTTGGGTCATATGGTAGTGCTATTTTTAATTTTTTGAGAAACCTCCAAATTGATTTTCATAACTTCTGTACTCATTTATACTCTGAAATTGAAAAAAAATTGAAATTTATGCTCCAGCAATGCTGAGGCATGCATGGGCAGCCTGATATGGTGGTTCTGTTGAATGTGTTCATGTTGGGTTTTATGGTCTAAGTTGATGATGACAACTGACCAGGTCTCTTCCTCAAGAGGGCACCAGATCTCATTACAGATGGTTGTGAGCCCCCATATGGTTGCTGAGAATTGAACTCAGGACCTGTGGAAGAGCAGCCAGTGCTCTTAACTCCCGAGCCATCTCTCCAGCCCCTTTTTACTCTAGCCAGCAGAAAATAGGAGGTTTTTTTCCACATCCTCACTAGAGTTTGTTGGTATTTTTCTTTTTGTTGTTGTTGTTGGTGTGTAGGTGAGCTGCTTGTTTGTCCCGACTGCTTAGCCACTAAATAATCACATGGAAACTGTATTAATTAAATCACTGCTTGGCCCATTAGCTCTAGCTTCTTATTGGCTACCTCTTATATATTAATTTAACCCATCTCCATTAATCTGTATATCACCTCAGCAAAGTTTTAGCATGTCTATCTCTGCCGGCGTCCCTCTCTCTTTCTTCTCAGCATTCAGCCCAATTTTCCCTGCTTACCTAAGTTCTGCCCTATCAACAGGCCAAGGCAGTTTCTTTATTCATTAACCAATAAAAGCAACACATAGACAGAAGGACCTCCCACACCAATGGTGGGGATTCGAGACAGGGTTTCTCCTCTGTGTAGTCTTGGACCTAGATTTGTAGACCAGGCTGGTCTCAAACTCAGAGATCCTGTTACCTCTGCCTCCTGAGTCCTTGGATTAAAGGCATGTGCCACCACTGTTCAGCCTATTGGTAGGTTTCCACACATATACCTGAACTGCCGGGGAGGAAATGTAGTTAGAATAGAGGGTGGTAGCATTCTCTGCTAGGGACAAGCCTGGTCTCTGGCAGTCATGACAGGTGAGGCTTGGCCACCCTTCCCCCCAGCATTTCAGTCAGAGTGAAATAATGGAACGCTAGCCAGCAAAAACTGACAAGAGGAGATTGCACTGGTGTGGTCACATGGGAAAGAAGAAATGATAAAGGGGTCTGGTGACTCCCCAACTCCAATTTTAGGAGACCAATGCGAGGCTTAGGTTTGCAGAGAGCGGGAGCTATGCTTACTTAAGCAGTCCCGGTCAGGGTGTGGTCAGAGCTGGCCCCTCATGGCGGTCTGAAGAGATTGTTCCTGAGGGGGCAGAGGACTCTCAGGACATGAGCACTTCTGCTCCATGTGTGGCCTCACCAGGATGTGTGCCTCGTGTGGAGGGTGTGTGTCCTGTCAAGGTGACTGTGGCTTTAGGACAATGAGTTATTTCTGTGCTCTCAGCCATACTAAAGGAAACAGACAGCTGAGGTGGAGGCAGTGATGTTAGATGTTCACGCTTGTGCCTTGTGTCATGTTTAACAAGAGCAACTTCGGCCGGGCGGTGGTGGCGCACGCCTTTAATCTCAGCACTCGGGAGGCAGAGGCAGGCGGATCTCTGGGAGTTTGAGGCCAGCCTGGTCTACAAGAGCTAGTTCC
>NC_022022.1:23176762-23198150 GCF_000317375.1 Microtus ochrogaster | reverse complement strand
TTGTATACATAATAAATAAATAAATAAATAAATATTAAAAAAAACCTTAATGATTTTGGATTTTCTTACCTTAAATTTTTATTTTCATTGCAATGTACCATAATAAAATTAGTATAAAACCGTTTGGTTAAAAACCTTACAATTTAAAGCCAGTTGTGGTGGCTCATTTTTTTAACCCCGGCTTTCTGGAGGTAGAGGCATGGAGGTTGCTGGGAGTTGGGGACCTTCCTGGGCTACATGGTAAAACCTTGTCTCAAAGGAACCAAGAAAAGAAGGTACTGGAGAGTCTGCCAGTGGTGGCTCCCAGCACTAGGGAGGTAGAGGCAGGCGAATCTGGAGTTTGAGGCCAGTCTGGTCTACAGAATGAGTTCCAGGACAGTCAGGACTGTCATATAGAGAAACCTTGTCTTGGAAAACAAAAAACAAAAACAACAAAAAAGAGAGGGGGTGGGGTCGTGTTGGGAGCAGTGAGACCCCAGATCCTGAATTTCTTGTAATCCCCTGATCAGAGTGCCTACAGCTGCTCTGAGCACGAGACCTTCAGGAGTTCCTGATGGCAGGAGAGTGGTTTCTGGTGGGTTTGGCTGGGGCATGGCTATCTCTGTATAATCTGCCCCTGAACACAATAAAAAAAGGGGAACATTCTTGGGGAATTCAAGGATGACCCGTGTCTCTGTCTCTTTGTCTGTGTGTGTCTGTGTATCTTAATTTCCAGCCCCCTTGCCCGAAGCTCGGTAACTGGGTTCTAGCGCACAGAGCGCAAACGCGGGGGCCTGGTGCGCGGCAGGGTGGAACTGGGGAGATGGCTCAGTGAGAAAGTGGTTATTATGAAAATATGAACCCCTGAGTTCTGGTCCCCAACACCCATATAAAATGTGGGTGTGGCAGCACATCTCTGTGGCCTCGGTGCTGGGGGAGGAGCATAGGCTCCTTTTGTGTCAGCTGAATATAGGTGATAAATAAATGGCTCCGGAGTGAATGCATTCAGTGGGAACAGGCTGCCTTGATTTCCTCCCTGCTCGTCTGTCTGTCTGGGTCTGTAAGTGTATTTTGGTTGGACTGAATGTGAGCTCTCTCACGATGAGAACTTCATACGGCACCAAGTCTGATTTATGTCCCTGAGTCCTCCATGAACCATACTCTGTGATGACTTGCTTAAAACGATGCACACACACACATACACACACACACACACACACACACACACACACACACACAGACATACAGACACGCACACAGATCTTGTGGCATAAACTTGTGTTCAGGAAATGATCTGTTGCAAGGTGGTTTGGGCAGTGGCCATGGGTTCTGCAGATGTGGTCACTCCCATAAGCTTGGCGTCCTGACTCATTCCTCTTCTTGTCTAGACCAGGCATGGGTCTCCAGTTACTGCCGCGCTTCTGCTACACACAGGCTGCGAACAAATCCGAAGGCAGTTGATGCTGCTTTTTCCCCTTCTGGTAGAAACAGAAGGAACCAGGCCACCAAAAAATATTTTGTAAGAAAACAACAATTCCCCACTCTGTACCACCTGCTTCGATGCGAGCCAGGGCACGGGGAGTGATGCAACCCACGAGCGTGGAAGGGGCTGGCGGATGGGCTGTCTCGGGCTGATCTGATGTCAGAGCAGATCATGTGGTGCTCCGTAGGCAGCTGGGACTGGCCCGCGGGAAGCACATGGATTACAGTCTGAGGCTGTGATGGGAAAGTCGGTTCCTGGGCTGTTGTCTCATACATATCAGCGGGCGGGGAAGCTGGGGACTCCGACTCGCCCTGCTCAGGGCCCCTCCTGCTGCGTGGTCCCAGGCAATCGCTGAGAGAAGCTGCTGCTCCAGTAAGTGCTTCAAGAAGGTCTTTGTTCCGAGCGTTTGGGAAGCCGGGAGGAAGTGTTGGTGTGGATGGGGAGGGGATGTTGGAAGCCCTTTGTAAATCGTGCTCAGGATCTGGGCTGGGCAGCATGGCTTTACATGCCATCCTCGGGAGGTCAAAGGCAGCGCCCCGATGTGCAGATGGTCCCCAGCCCGGATTTTGTTTTTTTCTTCATGTGATGTGTGTTTTTGTTTTTGTTTTTTTTTTCTTTCTGATTTGCAGTTTCTGGTTTTTGTTTTTGTAATTTCGGGGTAGATTTTTCTTTTAGACCTGATTAAAGTGAATTGATTTTGGATTCTCTAACCCTGTGTGTACTTGTTTTCTCTGTGGCAAGCTAGGGGTGCGGAGAGGGTGGGAGCTCCCTCCGACAACATCACTGCTTCTTAAGATTCAGGTTGTGGTTATGCCAGAGGAATATGTAGTGGTTGCCACCCATCCTTGCTTTGGGCGAGTAGGGGAAAAAAGAAGCAGGGTGGAGCAGTGGTAAGGACACTTGGTTAGTTTTGGTGAACAGTGGGGCTGCTAGGAGATTCTTTTTTTTTTTTTAATGGTTAAATTTTGCATTAGGTACTGTCAGCTGGCAGAACCCAGACAGCGGCAGAAAAATGATGGAGGTCTCACTCTCTTTCCCAGCAAACACATTATTTTTCCTGCTTCCAAAGCCCAACTAAGGTACTGCAGAGTTAGAAGTGCAGATTTCTAAGCACTGCTGGTTTAGTGTTTTTTTTTCTTTTTCTTTTTCTTTTCCTGATGTCAGGAGTGCAATGCTAACTCATGCCTCAGGCTGGATCCTCGGCTCTCCAGCATCTTAGGTGTGGTCTTTTTGGAGTAGGAGAGCAGAGATGGAGTACCATCTTACTGTTCCTTCCGGCGTATTACTCTCCATCTGTTTCAGAGACTGGAAACAAACATGTGTCCTTGGAAGGCAATAGGAGGGGAATTTAGGAGAACAGCTTGTTTATTTGGTCTGGCCTGAGACCCCTTTTCCCTGTGAGCTCTTTTATAGAGCTTTAGATCTAGCTGAAATGGTGTCTCCTTGAAAGACACTACACAAACAATTAGGCTCTGTGTCTAAGCAATGGTACCTCCCTCCCCAATTAGAAAAAATAAATAAAGGAATAACCTCTTATAAGCAACAGGCTTTGACACTTTGGGGCCAAAAGACTGATTCCAGAAGCATGTAGGCAAGGGATAAACTTTGGGGATGGAAGCCTAGGTCTCTTTAGATGTGGGTGACCCCCCCTCTACAGTTTTCTGCATTCCGTAGGTTCAGTCACAGAACACCAAACAGCAGACAGGAGCTTGCCCCACCCATGGATGTGTGAAACATGGAGGCCTCCCTTCCCATTGCATCCCCCCCTGAATTGCATAAGCTAACGCAGAAACAGGGCTAGGATCCATCTTCCCAGTCTCGTGTGCCACAGGTTGTAAGCCTTATGACAAGAGAAAATCGGGACTAAGATGAAGGTTTTTTCCTGCTTCCGTGCTATGGAGTGAAGGTGGATTTATTCTGGAAAGGGTTTTACCACTACTGGTCATCACGAGCCACTTCCCTCGGGGGAGCCCAGCACGAAGAAGGTCTCTAAGCCAGCTCTCTCTGCCTCCTGAGATGAGCTGGAAACCACACCCCCCTTTTTGGTCCCATGCCAAGACAATCTCTCCGAATGTGGGGGCCTGATAAAATAATGCCCACGGTTCAACACATTAATGCCCCAAGCTGAGGAACCCTCACTTGCCTGCAGACCAGACCCTACTACCTGATCCTCAGGGAGATACTCATTTATGGGTATTTTAGATTTTTGAATTTTTTTTTAAATGTTAATAGCTGGGTGTGGTATGGTGGTGCACACCTTGAATCCCAGTGCTTGGGAGGCAAGGCCAGCTTGGTTAGCTGTGAGTCTGAAGCCAGCTTGGTCTGCATGGTAAATTTCAGGGCAGGCAGGGCAACATGGTGACTGCCTCAAAAAAAAATTGGTTATTATGAAAAGATGGAAGAAAGTTATCAATTTTTTTCAGCCTCCTATAAGCTTCGTGTAACAGATGTGTTACTTGTCAGATTAAGGAAACTGCAGGTGAGATCAGGGCCCAGCACACATACCACATTCTGCTTCTCAGGGAAGGTACTAGAATCGAGCTGAGGACCGACAGTTGTCTCCACATTATAGGGAGGAAAGCCGTCCAGTGAGATGAAGATGAGGGACAGCGCTGGGATCCAGAGTGTATGACTCCGGCTTAGGACAGCTTCTGCACCAACTCAGCTGCAGGGGAGAGCCTTTCCCTCTTTAAAAAAAAAAAAGATTTTTCTCTTTTCAGTTATTTTGCCTTTTATTAAAGCATCATATTCCCAGGATAGTAAAATCACTGTAACTTCATGTTCCTTCCCAAATGTTGTCTTGGAAAAGATCACAAAGGCTTTATTAAGTAAGTGGGACTAGCTGGGTAGTAGTGGTGGCACAGGCCTTTAATCCCAGCACTTGGCAGACAGAGACAGGGGTTCTCTGAGTTTGAGGCCAGCCTGGTCTACAGAAGGAGTTCTGGGACAGCTAAGGCTACACAGAGAAACCTGGGTATATGCAGAGAAGTCCTGTCTGGAAAAACAAAAATACAAGATAGAGTTGGGTGGTGATGGTGCACACCGGCAATCCCAGCACTCGGGAGGCAGTGAGTTCGAGGTCAGCCAGAGCAAGTTCCAAGATAGCCAGAGCTGTAACACAGAGCAACTCTGTCTTGAAGACAAAAAAAAAAAAAAAAAAAAAGAGAAAGAAAGAAAAAAGTAAAATTGCAAAACCAACCAATGAAAGAACGAAAAAAAGACAGGAAAAACGTCTCTCCTGGTCTGAAGATGAGATTGTACACACCTGCTCCTTAATGTTTTCTGGTCTGGCTTTGTAGGGATGTGGACCACCCTGATTAAGGAGTTCAAGCATCATTCCTCAATAACTGTAAATGCCACACCCACCAACCTTTGTCAGCCTCCTATCTGCACCGTACTCTGAGTTATACAGTATTCTTCATTTAATGCAGCTCTGTCAACTTATTTAAAACCATTTAAATGATGTTTAATTTGCTGCAAAGTTTCAAACTAATTTTTCTCTCTTTAAATTTATGCTAGGTCTAAAATGGACAAAAAAATCACTTGTCGACTGACTAATGAAACAAATACATACAACACTGCAATATCGGCTTATGAGTATGCCATTTTTGTATTTCTCTCATTTACTGTGGTGCTGGGAGTTGAACCCAAGGCCTTCTACATGCTGAGTGGGGGCTCTACCGCTGAGCCACATGCTCATCTTTAGTGACATTTGAGAGGTAGCCGGGTGTGGTGGTAGAGGCCTTAGCAGGTGGATCCTTATGAATTCAAAGGCAGCCTGCTCCTACATAGCAAAGACTAAATGGTGTTCCGTAATGTTATAAGCACCCCTCTGTTAATTATTCAATCTAATTTTAGCCAGAGTGAAATCCACTTATTGCATCGCAATCAGTGTAAATATGAATCAGTGTCACATGTGATTCATCTGTGTGTATGTAAAAACAACGAACACAAGATTAAGTTGCATGTTGTTTAATTACCTCTTATACAAACCTCAATTTCGATGTAGAGGTTCTCTGATTATCTGTTGGTTGTGTAAATGCTCGCTTTTATTGGTTCAGTGAGGGGACTCCCTTCTAGACATTAAGCTAAGTGATACGTTGAGAGAAATTTATTTTAGTGGCTTTGAGTAGTCCTAGTAAGAATGATTGAAACCCTGCTCTACACAGTCTGCACTCTAGCTCAGAAACAAATGGCTGCATGTGTGACATTTCTAAACGGTGACATCGTTAGGGACCCCTCCAAATGATAACATATAACAAGGTTTAGATTACAGCAGAGGGGAGCCAGGAAAGGAAAATAAAGCACGAATTCCTTAATGTGGACAGAAATACCCCGTAAAGAGATCGCTTATTTTAATAAGGACAGCTAAGGAGAAAGGCCACCCTCTTTCCCCCAAAAAAGTTCATTCGGGGCTCAACTCTATGACTGGCTGATGTACCAGTTGTGAATTTTGCTGTTTGAGGTCTTAGGTTCTTTACCCAATCCATTTGGGCAGAAAGTGCAAGCAAATATCTCTTGTTGCAAACAAAGGAACAGATTTAAGTTCATGCTAATGTGTTCACAGCCAGAGCCAAAAGCTTTGCAGGGTTATTACAGCACACTGGGCTCTTAGCCCATCCATCCAAGTGTCTAGAGTAGACTGAAGTTATGGATCAGCCCATTGTCTGTAGCATCCCATGTGAGAGCCCAACGCTCTCAAATATGTTCACTGTGCTGGTGACATTCCCAGATTCAACCTGAAACCTGAGATTAGAGTTTGGGATCAGCAGGACTTACAGGTGCCGTTGTGTGTGTGTGTGTGTGTGTGTGTGTGTGTGTGTGTATTTTGATTAGTGTTGATTTTTTTTAACAGTTTCTTAAATTTCATGTACACCTGTCTTGATTTAAACATGGAGTCCTTCCTTGTAAGGCTGTCTATCACTTTTTGGACCTTTGGTGTGCTGTAAGTCTTTAGCCTACCTTTGTCCTTTGTCCTTGTAGAAGGCATTCAAACTCCTACATAACACTCACCTTTGAGCTACAACATGACCTTCGAGATGCCTGGGTAGGAAAATATTTCTGTGCATATTGATTTAGAGAAATATCCCCTGTCCTCCATTGGAAAGAATTCCACCCTTTAAGACCCAGTACTGACTTCATTGACATATTGAGGTTCCTTATTCCTCACTCTGTTCTACCAGCTCTGTGCATCAGACTAAGTGGTCCTTCACGGAGGCATCACGAGTAGTGGTAGTAATAACGATTAGAGAAAAGATTTGCCCTATTTATTACTAGGTTGGTGACTGAAACACCTGTATCAAAACATAAGCCAACAAGGAAACTGCTTAAACTCAATTTATAAATAAAAGTTTTACATGGCACAGGAGCTTTAGAAACTAAGACCCAAGCGAGCAGGTAAACGTGCTTCCCCACCTTGGTGTGTGACAAGGGAAGATGTAGAGAGCTTCAATGATGCCTAGAAGCAGGGGAGACACAGCAGGTACAGGCTGAAGGTTGTGGGCCTGGGGAAGGTAGAAAGATTTGTTCCTTCAATGGCAAGACTGTACAGGTACAGGGTGGGCACCTCTCACTTGGGAATATTAAGACCTAACTGGGAAGGTCACAGAATTCCCTTCTCCAACCCCCCTGGGAGGGAGATGGCTAGGTATCAGAGGACACATTTTCTGCTTTGCTTTCCTCAAATGTCAAGGTGTTATATTTTGGGGTGGTGTCTCCTGAGCCTCATCACTGTTGGGTACCTAGCACTTCCAATTGCAAGATACTCTTTTAGCAGTTCACTCTAATGGTCATTTCACAGACGATAGATGGACTTGGCTGGCCGCATGACTGTCAGTAGCCATCCCACACAGGCCCCTGTAAGTCAAAGGCTCTCTTTCTTTCTTTCTTTCTTTCTTTCTTTCTTTCTTTCTTTCTTTCTTTCTTTATTTATTTATTTATTTAATTTTATTTTCTGAGACAGGGTGTTTCCATGTAGCCCTGGCTGTCCTGAACTCACTACGTAGACCAGGTAGACCAGGTTGGTCTTGAATTCAGGGATCTTTCTGTTTTTAAAGGCATGCCCCCACTAAACCCAGCTAAGGCTCCGTTTCTTAAGACCCATGCCTATCAATTATAAATTGCTGTAGAGTTGTAGTCACAAAGTTGAAGTTGCCATGGCAACCTCTTCATGCGTAGTATGCATTTGGTGTTTTGTGCAAGAGATTTTTCTTTTGCCTGGGTAGCCTTGGTTGTCCTATGACTCTCTCCGTAAACCATTCTGAGTCTGGCCTTGACCTCACAGAGCTCTGCCTGCCTCTGCTTCCTGAGGGCAGTGCAAGAGATGTTGGCTTGCAGAAGAAAATGCTTTTCCTTCAGATTAGATTTTATGACTAATAAACTATAGTATGATATTGTTAAAATATATGGGAAGTCATTAGATGCAAATATGCATCTTAGTTATGCTCTTGGTGTGTCTAGAAGATTCTCCACAGGATGGTTAGTGTTTTTTTTTGGGGGGGGGTCGTTGGCCTTTTTCCTTCCCTTCTCCAGCATAGAATGATCTTAATAAAAATAGCAAAATCAGCTAGGCACTGGTGGTGCGTGCCTTTAACGCCAGCATTCAGAAGGCAGAGGCAGGCGAATCTCTGTGAGTTCAAGGCCAACCTGATTTGCAAAGTGATTTCCAAGACAACCAGGACTGTTACACATAAAAACCGTGTCTTGGAAACAAAACAATACAAAACAAACAAACAGACAAACAAAGCCTACCCTCCCACAAAAAAGAAAATAATAGAATTAAATAAATGTGTCCTGGGGACTTCTTTAAGCAGCCTTCCTAACATGATAGTCCCCCCCCCCTTTTCCCTGAGATAGGGTTTCTCCATGTATCCCTGGCTGTCCTGGATTCACTCTATAGATCAGGCTGAACTCAGATCCACCTGCTTCTGCCTCCTGAATGCTGGGATTAAAGGCGTGTATTACTGCTGCCTGGCTTGAAACATGGCAGCTTTGTCATCAAGTTAGCCCACAGTGCAGACTTCTCAAAATAATCTGACGTGCTGATCAAATACTTACTGCTTATATCTAAAGAGGTGCAATGACAAGCTTATTCCATTTCCCTCCTTTGTCAGTGTCCCCCATTTCCCTGAGCTCCAATAGTTCTTTGCCCACTCACCCTGCGCTTCCCTAGGTTTCTGGATAGGGTCAAATGTTGTTTACTCCCCAGAGTACCTGAGCCAGGGTGTTGGTTATTGGCAAAATCGGCCACACTGAGAGTCCTGCTGGAGAAGTGAGGGCTGAAATTCTAGCCCAGGAGTCCTTACCATTGTAAGCGAAAATAGAAAATAAAACTTAAGTAATTTGAACCAGACCGCTTGGGCATTATTATTATTATTATTATTACCAATTCAGTTTCTTCAAGTCTGTCAGGCCATGCATTTAGAACACACTTTATTGTGGTCTTGTTTTAGACATTTCAAAGTACTTTTGGAGTCTGATGAGGTGGGAAGCAGAGGCCGGTGGATCTCTGAGTTCAAGGTCAGGCTGGTCTATAGAGTGAGTTCCAGGACAGCCAGGGACACATGGAGACACCCTGTCTGGAAAAAACAAACAAGCAAAATATACTCTTGATGTTAGATATGTGAAATAATATCTCCAGAAGCAGGAGCATCTTGACTTCAAGTCCAGCCTTGGCTATAGAGCAAGACTCTGCATCATAGAAATGAAAGGGTTGAGCCACAGCAATGTCTTGGGCTTTATCCCCGGCACCGCTTTTTAGAATAAGCGTAATTATGGTACTCAAGTGCTAATGAGAAAAATAGGCTGTAGAAATCGGACACGAATGTCCCCATTTGGTGTTGAAGTGCTGGCGCTGTAATTTGTGCCTTTCCCCGGGGACTTGATATTATTGGCTTTTATAACAAATAGGACATTAAACCATCCGTAAGAGAACAGCGAATGAAAGAAATATTACACCGTCCTCGACGGGGAGCGAGCACACTTGAAAAGTAGATTCTCCTTAGTTTTTAGTCACAGGAATATTTTGTTTTGCGCAGAAAAGGCGATGACCGCCTCGCGCTATAAGTTTCTCACGGCAGCTTAGTTGTTATGCAGGAAAGCACACGGCTCTGGTTCTAGCGGCACTTGTAGACTCGTCCTGCGGCTTTGTGTGCTTCATCCTGGGATTGCATGGCATCCAATTTCAGAATAAACCAAGTCCAGTGAGAACATTTGGCCCAGATGTTACTAAAAATAATAGTTGCTGTAAAATTTCACATAGAGAATAACATTCCAGCCCTTGCATTTGCTATTGCAGGCTTGCTTCATTTTCCATTTGGGATTGAAAAAAGAATTTCAGGAAAAAAAATATTTTAAAAGGATGTGCATTGCATAAATGCCAATCTGCTGCTTCAGTCTGATCTTTTTTTTTTTTTTTCTTCTATAAGTAAGTAAATGCTGTGTGTTTTCAGGTACTTTTGTGTTCAGAGTTTAAGTTGGAAAAATGATAACATCTCCCTAAAGTCAGCCAGCAGCTATTGCCAGCTCCTCAGGACTTTGCTCAGACAATTAGGGTGGAAGGACACAAAGTGATCCCTCGTGTCTGGGATGCTGAGACAAGCCTCATTTGGATCTGGGCTTTGAAGGGGTCTTAGTTTCTGTTTAAGGCACTAGAAAAGCAAACAGAGAGTGCCTTTGCCATTCCCACTGAAGAAAATCCCCAGCAGTTTTGCCAAGTGATGCAGAACTGTAAAAAGTTTTAATCAGAATAAACGAAACATGAGGTAGAGGGTAAGGGAAAAACACAGGAACCCAGAATGTCAATCTTCAGGCCCTGGTACGGCTACAGCCTGGAACACTAGAATACAGGCCAGGACAGATGGCTGGGGATTTCTGCTTTAGGGTTGCCAGGGCAATTTGTAATGTAAATGGAACAAGACACCACAAGGAGATGGCTGTACCAAGTGGCTGATGATCAATTCCTGGTGATCAATTAGTTAACGATTAGTTCTGATGACACCTGATGCTCACAAGTGGCTGGAGTCCCTGCCTCTTATGAATAATTTATATTTTAAAACATACGCTAGAGAGTGTCTCAAAATGCAAAAGATAAATAAGTTTTATTTCTTCCTCGGAGATAGCAACAGTTCCCAGTGCCATGCTGCCAGCTTCCACTTTTATATATTATACACATACAGCAATCATTGGTAGTTGTTTTTGATTTTTAAGAAATTTCTATATATTTATGTTGATTTTTAATCTTTTTTGGTGTGTGTAGGGAAGTGTGGCTGTGTGTGCCACTGTTGTGCTCATAGAGGTCAGAGGTCAAGTTTGAAATTGTTCTTTCCTTCTACCGTGTGGGCTCTGAGCGTTAAACTCGAGCCACCAGGCTTTCATGGCAATTGCCTTTACCTGTGAAGCCATCTTGTTCACCCTGTTTTTGATGTTTTCGAGACAGAGACTCATGGAGCCTTGAATAAGTTATGGCTGAGGGTGACCTTCCTGATTATCTGTCACTTTAGTACTGGGAGTATGGATGTGTGCCCCGTGCTTGGTTTATAGCTGTCTTTTAATATAGGTATAATTTATTCATATTTCAATGAATTATTAGCTTATGTACTGAGATAGGGTCTCACTATGCAGCCCCGGATGGCCTGGAGCTCACTATGTAGACCACACTGGCCTACAGCTAACAGTCGCCTAGTTTGGAAAATTTCTGCAATAATGAATCCATTCGCCATTCTGGTGCCATTTATATCTTCTTTCTGAGTCCGCCTGTCATCTCTCTCTGTCTCAGTCTCTCTCTCTTCTTTTCTTTTCTGTCCTTCCTTCCTGGAGTTTTCGTTTATTTATTCAAAATTTTAATTATATTTTATTTAGTATGAACTGGAGAGATGGCTCAGTGGTTAAGAGCACTGACTGCTCTTCCACAGGTCCTGGCTTCACTTCCCAGCAACGTTTAGTGGGTTTGCAAAGACGTGTACACGTGCCACAGCAGACCGGTGGAGTCCAGAGGAAAACTCTCAGGAGTTAGTTCCCTCCTTCCACTGTGTGAGTCCTGGGCATCGAACTCAGCTTGTCAGGAGTGGCAACAGGTGTCTTTATTTGGAGGTGCTTTCCTGGAGTATTTAAAAATGAATACTAGGGCTGGAGAGATGGCTCAGAGGGTAAGAGCACTGGCTGCTTTTCCAGAGGTCTCGGGTTCAATTCCCAGCAACCACATGGTGGCTCACAACCATCTGTAATGAGACCTGGTGCCTTCCTTGCCAGCAGCACATTGTATGCTTAATAAATAAATCTTTAAAAAAAAAAGAAAATAAAAATGAATACTATTGAGGGCCAGGCTGCTCCTTAGCACAACAAAAACAGAGCCCCAAACAGCTCAGATATATTATTTTACCTACAAAATTCAGTGTGGACTTATATGGCAGAAGCTCTTTAAAAAAATTACTCATTATAAGAAATACAGGTTAACAGATAGTCATCTATAATAGTCAAGCTTGCAGTCATGTTAGTTAGGTTTTCTAGATGTATAGAAATGTATTTCAGGTGGATAGTTATTCGTCAAACCTTTCAAAGACTTCAGAATATGGCATTTAAAATATTTTTAAAACTTAGGGCTTTTCATGACAATGAGACACATCTGCTCCTGTAATGCAGCACTCATTACGTTAAGGAATTGTTATGTTAACAAAGGACTAAGCTGTCCTATAAAATGCTCAGTTGTGTACTTAGCACGCACAGTCCCATTTATTCAGTTCCCAGCATCCTCATTGGTCATCCCCGTCTATCTGTGTTAAATACCTGTATCAGAGCAAGTACTTAACAGAATAGAGTTTGATCTCATCTGCTCAGGATGCTTTGGTCCAGACAGACAGAGGCAGAATGCAGACAGCACTGTTTTCCCCCTGAGCATGGCTACCGGATGAGGGTCCCTGCTCTTTGATTTGCCTCGCACGCCAGCTTCATCATGGCTCCTGGCTCATGTTCTGCAATACAAAAGTTATTGAGAAAAACCTGAATTGCTGTTTTTTTTTTTTTTTCTCTAGTGTTCTGCCTCTTCTAGTGCGGGAACTCAGGCACAAAGGGATCACAAGGCGCTAATGTCCCCGCAAACTTTCCTGGGGACTATGTGGCATTTGCTTTAAAGTGGGCACAGCACAGTAGTTTTTGTGATGACGCATGGGAGCCGGAGTTCCCTGCCTTCTTGGTATTTCTTGCTCTTACAGGTTCTCTGTCTTGCTTTCATCTTTCAGTTCTCAGGAGCGCCATTTGCCCATGAAGTGACCTGCATTTGTATGCTCTTCCTTGGAGAACATTATATAATGGATAAAGCCAGCCTTTTTCAGTATTACTTCATTTCTCTTCCCTGTGTGCCTACGTAATAGCTGGGAAGTATTGGGTTTTCATTTCAGCATCCCCGGGTTTCAGGTATGCAGCATTCAGAAAGGGTTAGGACTTGGCAAGGATATGCTGAAGATGACCGAGAGCCACCCCTGCGGACTGGGAGCGAGCAGGTGGCTGCCAACACTCAGGATCAAGCTGGGCCTAATGGCGTCTGCTTCAGGAGCACACACATATTTTAGGAACAGCCTGCAAGGCAAGTGCTCCCTTTGATCATTCCAGCGTGTGCCTTCTGTCTGTTTTGACGTGAGGTTATCTTAAATGTGTGCTGACACTTTAACGAGTGGTTGGTGCTAAATATTTTGACAAACACGAGCGGCCGTCCTGCGGTGCTCAAGTATGGCTTGGTAAAGATGTGTGCCATCCGGCAGATTGACTGAGATATGGGACGCCACAAACTCTCACCAAATGGTACTGCTTCTTAATAGAAATGAAATTATAGATGACAGATGGAGAGGGCCGGGGTGTGGCTCAGTGGTAAAGTGCTTACCTAGCATGTTCAAAGCTCTGGGTTCAATCCCCAGCACAATAAAAGAAAATTAATTATTAATCTAAAAGGGGAAAGATCCGAGAGCAAAGAGGTAGTTCATTTATTTTATTTTTTCATGACTTATTTTTTCTTTTGAGATAGGGCATTGCTACGTGGGTGCTGGGAACTGAGTATAAGTCCACTGTAAGAGCACTAAGTGTTCTCAATAATTGAGCCATCTCTCCAGCCCTTTCTTTCTTTGTTCCCAATCTGAGTACTGATAGAAATCATCATGGCACTTTGGAGGCTGAGGGAGGAGAGTTGCCATGAGTTCAAGGCTGGCCTGAGTCGTTAATGTGAGCCCATATTTCAAAGACCTTCCAACAATGACAACAGCCCAGCCATAACACAGGCACTGCTTGTGACTGTTGGGGCCAGGGTTACACTCCTTTATATGAGAAGCAACGGACTGTTGGTTTCCTTCACTCTACCGTGATTTGTTTATTTTTAATTTAAATATAATTATTATATCATTTCCTCCTTCTAACCCTTCCCTTGCTTTCCCCGTGCCCTCTCAAATTCATGGCTTTCCTGCTGGATCTGTTCAGCTTTACTTGTGTGAATGTGTTTATGACTGACCCCTTGGTGTTGGCTAACCAATTAGGGGCTCAGCCCTGGGGAAGACTGAGTTTCTACCTCTTGTTGAGCACCCACTGTGCCTTGTGCTGCAGGTCCATGGTCCTGGGCCTTGCCCTTCCTCTGTCAGCGGGCACTAGCTTGAGTATCTCTGCACTAGGCTGGGCAGGCTGGGCAGGGTTCCCGGATCCAGTTTCTAAGCCAGCTGCAGGGCTCACCAGGAGTCCCTACCAGCACTACTGGGTTGAGATTTGAGTTGGGCTTTGGGGTTTCCCAGTTCGTGCCATGTTTTCTGTACACTGGCCAACAGCATGGCAAAGCCAAGTAAGCAATGGAGAGCGGCAGAGGAACTGTCTGCAGGCACAGGGTAATCTTCAATAGCAGAGTTTCTCAACCTTCCTAGTGCCGCGGCCCTTAATACAGTTCTGCACGTTGTGGTGACTCCAATCATGAATTATTTTGTTGCTACTTCACAACTGTAATTTCGCTGCTCTTATGAATTGTCATGCAAGTATCTGGTATGCAAACCCGAAAGAATGAGACCTACAGGTCTCACAGCTGCCTCACAGGGAGCTCCCACTCAGCATTCATATTTCTTGGAGGCTCTTCAGGACGGGAACACTTGCCTCAGCTTGGTGGGGGAAGGCTGAGGTTCCTGTGGATCTGGGGATGGTGTGAATTCTGCCTTCTGGAAGGTCACAGTCCTGGGTAAGGATGGATTCTGGGTTGTATGGAGAATAGTGGGTGGAGCCATTAAAGCCCAGTGTTTGTGTCTCTAGATGCTTCATAACATAATTCTGGGATGTTCAGAGTGGGAAAACCACAGCAGGAATAGCATATTGTCACATTTTTTGAGGGAGGACAGAAATACACAGCTAAAACAGGGGCTAACAGAGAGGCACATGATCTCTGGTTATGCCAAGTGGAGCAGGGAGGGTTCTACTGTCATTCTCATTCAGGTGTTAGGGAATGAAGAAGTTAAAGAATTTGCCCAAAGTCAGTCAGCAGAGCTAGACTCCAGCCAGGTCATGTGGTGCATACAGTGAGAGCTTACCACACTACCTCCCTATTCAGCCTCCTACCAGAAACACAACATTTCAAATAGTGGGTACAGGAGTTGAGTGGGATTTTAAGCTAACGTGTTTCATGTTTTTGCATTGAATATTGATTCTTTTAGTTTTAGGTGTTTTTTGTTTTGTTTTGTTTTTGTTTTTTGGTCAAAACACTGTCCTCTTTTTTCTGTGGGCTGCACACTGCACAAAGAACATGTCTGGAAGCCCTGAAGACTTACTCTCCTAGGTCCCTTCAAGGGTTGGTTTCTTCTGTTTCAGAGAAGAAATTACACTTTTTAGCTTCAGACTAGGTATCTAAAGGGATTGATGTTCTGCGCTCCATAAACTAGCCTGGTCTACATAGCAACTTCCAGGACTGCCAGGACTATGTAGAGAGACCCTGTCTCAAAAAACAAAGCAAGCAAGCAAGCGAGCGAGCAAGCAGACAACAAACAAAAAAGAAATAAAAAAGAAAAAAAAAAGAGAAAAATTTCAACAATTAGTCACTTAAAATAACACAAATGTATTATTGTACAGTCTGGAGAGCTAAAGCCCCAGTTTCACTCGAGGTGGCCATGGGATTTTTCTCTGTCTGAAAGCTGTGGGAACAGACCTAAACAGTCCCAGTTGTGAATAGACCTCAGTGTGAATAGACCTCAGTGGGAACAGACCTCAGTGTGAACAGACCTCAGTGTGAATAGACCTCAGTGGGAACAGACCTCAGTGGGAACAGACCTCAGTGGAACAGACCTCCGTGGGAACAGACCTCAGTGGGAACAGACCTCTGTGGGAACAGAACTCAGTGTGAATAGACCTCAGTGGGAACAGACCTTAGTGGGAACAGACCTCAGTGGGAGCAGACCTCAATGGGAACAGACCTCCTTGCTTTTCCAGGTTCTAAAGCTGCTCCCATTTCTTGGCCCCGGGCCCTTTTTCTTTCATCCTCTGGGCCAGACACCATTTTTTTTCTTTCTTTTCTTTCTCTCACACAAGGACCCTGGTGAGGCTGGGTCACAGGGAAATCTAGGGTAATGTTTCCTGTCACACTTGCAAAGTGTGTGCATGTGTGTGCATGTGTGTGTGCATGTTTGTGTGTGTGTGTTGCTGTGGTTGTAACTTAGTTGAATGTGCCATGCAGATACTATAACACTGGACAATATCCTAGCTCATTTTTCCTCTTCTGCCTATAACTCTAGCTCCGACTCCTCTTGTCTCTGTGTGCAGCTGCATTCGCATCCATACACCTACACATAAACACACACATATGTTTAAAAAGATTAAAAAGAAATAAAGTGTGCTGAAGATTATGCCAAAGGTGATGTCTTATGTTTGAAACATCTTGCCTTTAATGAGTTTTTTCACTCCAAAACTTCAATACGTTGCCCCCCCCCCAAAAAAAAGTAAATCAAGAAGGCATATAGAGCTGATTCTGTGCATCTCTTAAGTGATAATTCTCTCAAGTTTTTAAAAGAATATTCTTTTGCTATTTTTTATGTGTAGAGGTGTTTTGCCTGCATGTTTGACAGTGTACCACACCCGTACCTGGTACCTGAAGAGGCCAGAGACAGCATTATGTCTCCTGGGGCAGGGGTTACAGATGGTGGGTGCTAGGAGTTAAACCTGGGTCCTCTGGAAGAGCAGCTTGGGTTCTTAACTTCTGAAGCATCTCTCCATCCCCTCTCTAGTTTTTTTTTCTACTTATATGGAACTTGGTTTCTTTAGACTTTGAAGCCATAATTTTTCCCAACATCATATTAAGAAAAGCACACATACACATACACACACTCACACACACCACACATGTGCACACATACATGTTTACATTTATTTATTGACTGTGTTTTAGTGTCTTGCCTGTATGTATGTCTGTGTGCTATGGAAGAGTAGCCAGTGCTCTTTTTTTTTTTTTTTTTTTTTTTTTGGTTTTTCGAGACAGGGTTTCTCTGTAGCTTTGGTGCCTGTCCTGGAACTAGCTCTTGTAGACCAGGCTGGCCTCGAACTCCCAGAGATCCGCCTGCCTCTGCCTCCCGAGTGCTGGAATTAAAGGCGTGTGCCACCACAGCCCAGCGCAGCCAGTGCTCTTAACTGCTGAGCCATCTCTCCAGCTCCAAGAAAAGCACATATATGTAAAACATATTAAGAATAACACATATGCAACAATTTTGTGACTATCATCATAAAATTGTTCTGAAAAGCAAGATAGGATCTTGATTGCTTTGGATGATGGCTGGAAAGTTGACTATGGTCCGTCCATACCTTCTCAGCATCAATCTCTGTTGAAAAATCTATCTCGGAACCACAGGACTGAAGAGCATCTCCATGTTGCCATAATCTTTTTCCTGTAGAGGACAGTGCTGCTTCTAAAGTGATCAGAACAGAACTTGATAGCTGTTGACTCACAATAGCCCTAACATGGTGTGCAGATATCTCTTCCTTCTTTTCTGGGCTCTTGGTTGGCCCTTAGACTACTGGGTCTGTAAGACTTTAATAGTACTTCTTTGGTTTATTATACTGTGAGTCGCATTTCATCACACATCAAGTTCTCGAGAGTAAGCATGCCTGATCATTAGAGCTGAGGCAGTGTTTTCAGGTAAGGGAATCAGACTCAGGAAGGGAATCCTAGCAATTCAACATCAGGTGTATTTTTCAGTCATCCATCCATCCATCCATCTATCCATCCATTTATCCATCCATCCATCCATCCATCCATCTATCCATCCATTTATCCATCCATTTATCCATCCATCCATCCATCCATCCATCCATCCATCCATGCTCTTATTTGCTTAAAACTTGAGGAAAATCACAATATTTTCAGAGAAGAGCTAAAAAGCAAGTTAAAAATAGGTAAGATGACCAAGGTAAAGGCAAAGTGGATTTAGAAGTGAGCTGAGTTATGAAAGATATAGCCAGGAAGTTCTATGCACTTGCAGGGAGATACATTGAGTTGGTGTTAAGCTTCCTAAGAGCTAATGAAGAAAAAAATTGATTCTTTTTTGTTTTTGAGACAGGGTCTCACTATTCAGCCTTGCCTGGCCTGAAACTTGTTATGTAGATCAGGTTGGTCTTGAACTCACCGAGGTCCACTAACTTCTGCCCCCCGAGTGCTGGGATTAAAGGCTTGTGCCACCATATGCAGACCAAGAAGTTGCTTTTTCAGTGTGCATAAAATCACGATTCCACTTGATAAAATGAAACAGCTGCCTCTAGAACCGGGAACAAGAATTCATCTTACGGGATAGCAGGAGGAATTTACCACGTAATGTAAGGGAAAACATATTTAGCTTTTCTTTACACTGAACACAACCAGGCATTTCAGAGAAGGGCTTCTTATGGTAGCTCCGGTCCCCACCATCAGGAGGTACTCGAATAAGAAGTGCTGCTGTAGGAAGATGTTAACCGTGACACATCCAATCCTGTTATGCTCACAAAATACAAAAGAGCTATCAAACAGTTTGGCAAGATGTTCACTTAACAAAGTCACGGGGGAATACATTGTCACTAATAGGTTAGTAATGCAACATATGTTGCCAAATTAGAATAAGTAAATTATGATCTATTAGTATGATAATGTTTCTGAAAGTGAGACTCAAAGACTATCATCACTTAGTCGGGTGCATTCTCGTCTGTTTTCTAGAAATATTCCTACAGGGTGCAGCAACTGACACCAGGTATTAAACGACAGGAGCAAAGTTAGTTAAACATAGGCTATAATTGCTCCTTAGGTTTGCAATATAAGCACCTTTTCAATAAAAAGGAAACTGACTCTAGCAAGAATGTATAGGTACCAATTATCCCAAAAACTGATGACCTAAAAGGAAGGTGTGGGAATAGAAACCAATTAGAGAGAAAGGCCTGCACCTGGAGCCCTCCCTTGGGGCTGGGCAGGTTGGATAGGAGCGCTGTGACAGCGAAGATGTGATCGATGGAGCCTGTTCGTCTTTGGGGAGATTCATCTCCTCTCCCTTTCATTTGGGTCTTCTTGAATTTTAGGTTGTCACTTTATGCATGAGAGCTATCCCTAGTATCAATTTGGGAATTCTGTCAAAAGTTTGCTGGAAATAGTTTATAAAAATGTGGATTTCCAAAAGTTGCTTTTAAATGTTGAGGCATTTTTATTTTTTTTGGGGGGGGTCTTGGGATTGTTGTCTTAATATTGGAGGTTCTGGGCTTGGTCTTGAAGCTTTAGTTGGGGGCTCTGAATATAGGTGAGGGACTTACATAGCTGTGAATGGCACTAAGTGAGATTCTCCAGCAGGGCTAACATCACAAAAACAAAAACAAGGGCAAACTGATTTTGCGCCTCCTGACTCTGACGTTGCGGCTGGCAGGGTGCCCAGCCAGATCCAGGTGGCCATCTCGGGGATTGGTTTGTAGTTCCTTTGGCCCACCAGGCTTTCTCTCAGAGTTTGGACTTAGGAGTCATTTAAGAGACTTTTCTCCTGCTATTTCTTCTTTACTTCTGAGCATGGCAGGCTTTCTCATCTGTTTCTGATAGTTCCCTTCAGAGTTAAGAAAAGAATTTTTTTTTTTTTTGGATCAGAATCTTGCTATGTAGCCCAGGATGGCCTGCTAGAATGATGGCTGTGTGCCTCCATGTTTGTCTAACTCTCAGTAAACTCTGTTCTGCCTTATTATTATGTCAGCACTGCTTTGGATACAGTCATGGAATTCATAATTATTGTTCATTCTCATTTCATTTTATCTCCCTGTCTCCGCACTAGGGATGGAACCATCAGGACCATGTGCATGCTATCTATACTACCAGCCCTCCCCTAAATTCTCCTTTTTTTAAAAAATATTTATTTATTATGTATACAATATTCTGTGTGTATGCCTGAAGGCCAGAAGAGGGCGCCAGACCTCTTTACAGATGGTTGTGAGCCACCATGTGGTTGCTGGGAATTGAACTCAGGACCTTTGGAAGAGCAGGCAATGCTCTTAACCACTGAGCCATCTCTCCAGCCCTAAATTCTCCTTCTTTATTATTGGGCTTATTCTTTAGTTATGGGCTAATGACCTGTGCACTGGTCAGACTCAGCTTAAACTGGACAAAGAAGTAACTGGGTCATTTGTATCATGAGGTCACCAAAAGAACTTCTCTCTCTCTCCCTCCTCCCCCACTAAGGCACTATCTATTGTCCTTAAAAAAATGCAGGTCATATATATATATATCTATCTCAGGCTTGTGATCCTCTTGCCTCTGCACATTGCGTGCTAGGACTATAGGTGTGTGTCACCATTTCTGGCTCTAAGGTGTTGTTTATTTATTTATTATTTTTGAGGTGGTCTCACATAAGCCAAGCTTACTTCAAACTCACTAGCTAAGGGTGTCCTTGATTTCCTCACTCTTCTGCTTGACCTTGAGTATTAAAGGCATGCACTACCATGACGGGTTATAAAATTATTAAACATCATTTTTGTGGTATTGGGCATTGAACCTAGAACCTCATCCATGCAAAGCAAGTACCATGCTATGGAGTCCCAGCCCAGAGGTGTTCCTGTGTGCACATCCCCTTGGGGCATTGAACCTAGAACCTCATCCATGCTAAGCAAGTACCATGCTATGGAGTCCCAACCCAGAGGTGTTCCTGTGTGCACATCCCCTTGTTCTATAGCTCTATGCCTGTGCTTTAAGACATGTCCTAGGAAGTGAAAGTCAAGACCTCACATCTAAGGAGCAACAAAGCAGTTGTGGACAACAGATCTGTTCACACTAAGAGACAAAGATGGAGCCTCAAGGGTGGCTGGGAGGGAGTGGCACATTGATTTTAGTCACCGGAAGACAGAAATGAGCAAAGTGATTGATTTCTCCTGAATATCTTCAGCTCTACTCTCTGATGTTCTGCACCTGTGGATCTGACTGCTTTTTGGTGCCTTGCTCCATGGACCCTGCAGACACCCCACACTCAGTGTCTGAACAGAATGACAACCAAGCTGATGGTCACCCTGTCGGCTCTTCCTGCTGTCCCTGCTTTGTGCTGTGCTGTCTGGATGTCTGAACTCGTTACTTGTGTTTCTGCTTTATATCTTAGCCCTTGAAACAAATTTTTGCTGAGTTCTTCTTGCTTTGATTTACTTAAGAAGTTTATTCTTGCTATGTGTGCATGTGCCATGCTTGGGTGCACATGCCACGCCGCATGTGTGGAGGACAGAGGAAAACATTGTGGAGTTCGTTCTCTCCTTTCACCTTTACATGGATTCTGGGAAGCCAGCTCAGGTTGCTAGTCTTGCATAGAGAGGGCCTTTACCCATAGAACCCTCTGGTTGACCCTTGTTTTTTTTTTTTTAGATCTATCTATCTATCTATCTATCTATCTATCTATCTATCTATCTATCTATCTACCTACCTACCTACCTACCTACCTACCTACCTACCTACCTACC
>NC_022022.1:23168977-23176662 GCF_000317375.1 Microtus ochrogaster | reverse complement strand
CCTACCTACCTACCTACCTACCTATCTATCTATCTATCTATCTATCTATCTATCTATCTATCTATCTATCTATCTATCTATCTATCTATTATGTATAAAACATTCTGTCTCCATGTATGCCCACATGCCAGAAGAGGGCGCCAGATCTCATTACAGATGGCTGTGAGCCACCATGTGGTTGCTGGGAATTGAACTCAGGACCTCTGGAAGAGCAGCCAGTGCTCTCAGCCACTGAGCCGTCTCTCCAGGCCCCCCTTGTTTTTATTTTTTATTTATTTTTCCAGGCCTTAGCGTATGATAGATGATTGTTCCACAGTGAGCTACGTATCCACCCCGATTTATTTGAATTCTTGGCTTTGTTACAGTACTGTGGTTGGTGTCTTGTGGCACTCAGAAGCTTTACCTTGTGCCATTTCAGAAGCTATATATCTGTTTCCTTCCATTTGTCTTTTGTGCAGTGGCCATGTGTGACATCCTAAAGCATCTGTGCAATGCTGCTGTTCTGTCCTCTGCTCTCTTCTTTCTCTTTTGGTAGCAAATGCTCTACCATTGAGTTAGATCCCCCAGGCTTCATTTTTCATTCTTGCTAATTTATAGGAACCTTTCCTTTGTTACTGGATATTCTTTTAATATTATTTTTGGAAATGATACATTTTTATTATTAAAATAAATCTTAACCCTTCCAGTCTATAAAAATTAAATGAGTGTAGGCTTTCTTGAGTGGTCATTGCCAGTCCACATAGTTTGAAAATCACCGGCCTCCAGGGTTTTAGGTCAAATCGATTGTGGTCCTTACATAGCCATTCCAATGTAGTTTTGGCTAACCTTTCCAAACACCATCATCCAGGGTTCCCGTCATTTCCCTGCTCTATGCAGGCATGGGTCTGTGTTGGTTCTTATTCCTTCAGTCACAGACTGTCCATTTCTTTATTTTGTTTTTGAGGCAGGGCCTTGCAGACCAGGCTGGCCTCAAACTCACAGAAATCTATCTGCCTCTGCCTCCTGAGTTCTGGGATTAAAGGCGTACACCACGCCCAGCCCTGTAACTTTTCTTTTTGAGAACTGCAGGAAGTACTCTTCTCCAGTCTTGTATTTTTACAGCATTTTAATAATATTTCTATTATGTATTTTTTTGGGGGGGTTGTTGTTCCTGGTGATGCTGGGGCTCATGCTCAATGAAACAAGTGCTCCACCTACCAAACTGCATTCCGAGCGCTAACTTGTAATGTTCTATTCATATCTACAAGGCTTTGAGCTGTGCAAAGGCAGGCATTTTGACTTTCTCACCTTTGGTTTTCAGTGCCTGGCAAAATTAGGCTGTTTCAGATTTCTGTTAAAGTCCGATGTATCAATCGGAATTAAAACGAAATGGACTTAAACTTGAAAAAAATAAATACCAACCAACTTCCTTAGCTCCGACTTGCCCTCTGTATAAAGGGTGGAACAAGACTTTGATGGATGCTCATGTAGTGTTCTGTAATAAAAGGAGCAGTCTCCTGATTCCGAGCATGAGATTGCAGCTGCTGGACTGTGAAATAATCTGCAAAATGGCATTTTTTCCTGAAGCGCTTTGTGTTGGCATCAGTGGGATAGAGTGTCGCTTCATAGTTTAGGCTTATTGAACCATGGAGAGGATTACAGGAGCGTCTGCATGGGAGCCAGAGTTAAAATGGGGCACCGTCCCAAAAAATGACATGCAAGACAAATTGATGTATTCAAGCACTCGGAGTCAACAACACAATCTGCTGTTTTTATAGAGGACGTTTTGGCACTAAGCACAGAGTGGGTATCTATGTGACAAAATCAGGCTCAGCACCAGCTCCCTGTCCCCAACAAAATCCCTCCGCTCTACTTCTTTATTCTTTTTCAAGGCATCACTACTCTTGTCTTATCCAAGTACAAAAATCCTGAAATTATGTTTTTCTTCTTGCTTCTTCCTTATAATTTCTTGTTGCCTAAGACCAACTAATTCTCGAATCTCCCTGCACCCCGACCCCAATTTACCACCTGTTTTAACACATGTCTCTGGATTTCTGCCTTTCCTTGATAGCCATTGTCTTTGCAGACTGGGTAATATGCCGCCTCTAGACTAGGTAATGGGCTACGTCTAGATTATTATGTTACTCACTTCTAGACTAGGTACCATGTTACCCCTAGACTGGGTAAGAGTTTGCATCTAGACTGTTACACACTGCCTCTAGTTTATGCCTTAATTGAGCACAGTTTATACTCACTCAAAGGTCTGCTCAAAGCAGAAGTTCTCTCTCGTCAACTAGAAATGTCCGAGTTACTCTGCGACCCGGTTCTTGCCTCCCATTCCAGCCTCATCCTTTATCTCCTATATCCAATCCCTACACAAACTTCTCTAATAGGGTTGCGATGGTTAATTCTATACATCAACTTGAACAGACTGAGGGAGGGATGCCTAGATGCCTGGTAAAGCACGCTTTCTGTGTTAGGAGTAAGGGTTTGAATCACTTGACTGAGTGAAGAGTATCTACTCTTTTTTTTTTAAATATTTATTTATTTATTTATTTATTATTTATGCAGTATTCTGTCTACAAGTATGCCTGCAGGCCTCATTAGATGGCTGTGAGACACCATGTGGTTGCCGGGACTCAAACTCAGGACCTCTGGAAGAGCAGGCGATGCTCTTAACCGCTGAGCCATCTTTCCAGCCCCCGAGTATCTACTCTTATCAGTACGTGTTGGTCAATATCCACTCTGCTCAGGGTTTGGTGTATATGCCCGCAGGCCAGAAGAGAGCACAGATCTCATTACAGATGGTTGTGAGCCACCATGTGATTGCTGGGAATTGAATTCAGGACCTTTGGAAAAGCAAGCAATGCTCCTAACCTCTGAGCCATCTCTCCAGCCTCTGCTCAGGGTTTGGGATATGACAAACAAGAGAAGGATTCTCTTCCCCTGGTCATCTATTTTTTCTGGCTTTGGGCATTGAGGTCCCTTGTTATTGAGTCTTTGGAATCCAAGACTAAGACCACAGCACCCACCTCATTCCCATTCTTAGGCCTTTGGCTCCATATTGGAGCAAATCTACCAGTGTTCCAATCTACCAGTGTTCCGGGTTCTCTGGCCTTTAAACTAATAGCTCTTCAGCTTGCAGAAGATGAGACCGCTTAGCTCTTAGACACCTGTAAGCCACATCCCATAATACAGCCCTTCTCACACATGTCTGCCCATCTGTCCATCCCCGAGCTCTGTTTCTCTGGAGGAGTAATGAAGAGTTAGTTTCTCCCCAAGGGTCTCCCCCAGGTTTCTGTCTTTGGCTTCTGCACATAGGTCTGTTTCCTTGAGAGGCACTGGGAAGCTCTAGTGGCTGGCCACCCAGTCCTCCTCCACCACCAGCTCCTAACCCTAGATACCCACTAAAGGGAATTAACCTTCAACTCTGACCTGTGTGTTGCCTCTTAAGGAATCATCTCTATATGATGTCATCATCTGTAGGATATTAATGAGGTGTGTTTTTGTTTGTTTGTTTGTTTTGCTCTTTTTGGAGACAGGGTTTCTCTGTGTAGCCCTGGCTGCCCTGAAGCTTGCTCTGTAGACAAGTCTGGCCTTGAACACAGAGATCTGCCCTCCTCTTCCTCTCAAATGGTGATTAAAGGCATGTACCACCACTGTCGGTACGTTAATAAAGTTTTAAAAATTATTATTTTATGGCTAGAGAGATGGCTTATCTGTTAAAGGATAAACTCGAAAACAAAAATTATTACTTTAAAAATGTTGTTTTTGGGGTTTTTTTTTTTGAGAGTTTCTTTATGTATTTCTGGCTGCTCTGGATTTCACTATGTAGACTAGGCTGGCCTAAAACTCCCAGAGACTGGCCTGCTTCTGCACTCAAGTTATGGGATTAGAGGTATACATCAACATACATGGCCTATTTATTCATTTTTGTTAATTTTAATTGATGGAGTGTGTAAATTGATTGATGGGTGAGTGTGTGAGTGTGTTTCTGTCATATGTGTGTGTGTGTTGTGGCCAGGGCCACGTGCATGCTAAGCATGTGCTTCTCCATTGAGCTACATCCCAGGCCTATCTCTAATTTTGGTGGAATATATTTTTCAATCTGTGTTTTCCTTGGCTTCTGGTTTGTCTCCTAAAGAAGACTGTTCTTAAATCCAGTGTTTTGGATTAGATGAGAAACAGGCATTGAAGTCCACGTCCATCTCCGGGGATTTCTCACGTTTTTACACACTTCTGCGCAGGCCAGCACCGTTCTAGGGAAGGTGATGTGTTTGAGATATGCTCATTTTATGGCCCCAAGGACCATTTTTTTTTCCTAAAAAGCAAACTGTGACCTTTCACGTTCTATTTCCTGTTCTTTATTCGTGTCTCCCCCAGATGGCTGTATCTTCTATCCACATCTGTGTGATCACATTTAAAAAAATATGTTTAAATTTAAGAGCTTAGCTTTTGAGTGTCCTGGTACATACCTTTAATACCGACACTTGGGAGATAGAAACAGGCCCTGTGAGTTTGAGGCTAACCTGGTCTACATAGTTAGACAATAGCCGAGGAGACAGAGAAATCCTGTATCAAAAAAAAAAAAAAGAAAGAAAAGACCTTTTTTTTTGTTTGCTGATGTTTAAAAAGTATTTCAAACTAATATATTAAATCCACAAGTAATTCTCTGCTTCATGCATCTGCTCACTAACATGACTTTCCTAACACGTGTGACACAGGTTAAGCACATAGTAAATACTTGATGAGGAAGAGTTTTGTTAGCAGTGAATATTAGGGTAATTAAATAATTTAATAGGTTCTAAATTAAATTCCCAATCTAAGAGTGTTTTTTTTTTCTTCTAAAGACAGCAACAACAACAGAATTTCCCCCATATTTTCTAGTTTGGAATTTCTATAAATGAGTAGATATTTGCCTGTGTTTTATTTAAAAGTCCTAATGCATTTCTGTTGGATGGCACGAACTTTGTTGTTGTTAAGTCCCAGCTGAGAGAATTAGAGTGGAATGTTGACAAAAAAGAAAAAAATACTCTTAAGATAACACATGGACTTCATCAAAAAAGCATTGGGAGAAATCAGGCAGGAATTTGGAAAAACGACAGATTGTCATCCGGGTTCATTGATTTTTTTCAAACAAAATATTTGTAATATTTTAAAGCCATTTTGTTGATGGGCTTTCTTCTTAGAAAATAAGTTATTTATTTAGAATTACCCTGAGTTGTCTAAAGATGTATATGAAAATTTGGATTGATTGTGTATAAAGCATAGGATGGAAAATTCTTCAGGAACTCTAGAAATAACTACTATAATTCAGTTCTCTAAAAACAAAGTGAATAAACCTCCACAAAGCTCTTCAAAATCTGCTTTTCAATAAGAAACCTTTTATATTACCCATACTTGCCCCTGTGGTTTTCACTTAATAAAGCAGCATCTTGAGAGTGCTTAGCTCCCTACCCTTGTGCTGTTCTTGAATTTCAGCGTTAAAAATTAGTTATCACTAGATAATTGAAGGACTCTCCCATCTTTATTAGCATTTTAAATGTTTTAGAATAAGAAAAATCTGGGTGAGATGGAGACTCTTTCATTTCCTCCCTTCCTCCCTTCCTCTCTTCCTCCCTCCCTCCCTTCCTCCCTTCTTTCCTCCCTCCCTCCCTCCCTCTGTCCCTCCCCTCTCTCCTTCCCTCTTTCTTTCATTTTTTTTTGAGACAGGATCTCACTACACTACCTAGCCTTGAACTCTTAGAAACCGTCCTGCATCTGCCTCCTGAGTGATGGGACTAGAAGTGTACACCACCACATCTGGTGGGAATATTTCTTAATTCATAGGACTTTTTTTGTTTGTTTGCTTGTTTCTTTGGTTTTTGAGACAGGGTTTCTCTGTAGCTTTGGAGCCTGGCCTGGAACTAGCTCTTGTAGACCAGGGTGGCCTTGAACTCTCAGAGATCCACCTGTCTCTGCCTCCCGAGTGCTGGGATTAAAGGTGTGTGCCACCCCTGCCAGGCAATTCATAGGATTCTAAGCTTTTAGAATGACCACAAGGTGGTATGTGAAATAAAGTGTCCTTCATTCATTCAGCAAATAAAAGTTAATAATTCCAATGATATGTCAGTAATACTGATAATGTCTTAGTTTGCTCTCTCTTGCTGTGATAAACACCATCACCAGGAACTTGGGGAGGAAAGGGTTTATTTGGTTTCCATTTCCTGGCCACAGTCCATCACTGAGGGAAGTCCGTACAAGAACTCAAGGCAAGAACCTGGAGGCAGGAGCCAAAGCGGACATCACGGAGGAGCGCTGCTTTCTGGCTTACTCCCTGTTGACGTGCTCATCAAGCTTTTTAGCCAACTAGGAACACCTGCCCAAGGGTGGCACCTCCTAGAATGGCCTGGGTCCCTCCCACTTGAATTATTTTTATTTTTATTTTTTTTTAAGATTTATTTATTATGTATGCAACTTTCTGCCTCCACACGCCAGAGGAGGGCGCCGGAAATCTTTTTACAGATGGTTTGGAGCCACCATGTGGTTGCTGGGAATTGAACTCAGGACCTCTGGAAGAGCAGACAGTGCTCTTAACCACTGAGCCATCTCTCCAGCCGCTCCCACTTGAATTATTAAACAACAAAATGCTCCCGAGACTTGCTTACAGGCTGTTCTTATGGAGTCATGTTCTCAGCTGAGAGTTCCTTGTCCCAGATGTGTCTAGGTTTGTGCCAAGCTGACCAAAAGCTAACCAGCATGGCTGGATACAAGAGTTACTCAGGAAACTGAACTCTAGAGAGGTGGCTGCTTGTATCAAAACTAGCGAAGTATGATGGCACACGACTTTAGTTCCAGCAGTCTGGGCGTGGGTCTCTGTGAGTTTGAGGCCAACCTGGTTGATAGAGTGAGTTCCAGGACAGCCAGGGCTCCACAGAGAAGTCCTGTCTTGAAAAAAAAAAAAACTAAAAAGAGGAAAAGATAAAGAACAAAAGACAAACCTAAGGACAGGCAAGCACTGTAAGGTCTATAATAGAAATATATGATGAACGAGGTCTCAAGGAAGGCAAAATGGGCACTTCTGCAAGGCACTGACTGAGTTTTAAAAACATAAGGAAAACGTGGTACATTTACACAGTGGAGTATTACACAGCAGAAAAAAATAATGACATCTTGAAATTTGCAGGCAAATGGATGGAACTTCTTAGAAAACATCATTTTGAATGAGGTAGCCCAGACCCAGAAAGACAATTATCATATGTACTCACTCATAAGTGGTTTTTTTTTTAAGATTTATTTATTTATTATGTGTACAGCATTCCTTCCATGTGTGCCCGCAAGCCAGAAGGGGGTGCCAGGTCTCATTATAGATGGCTGTGAGCCACCATGTGGTTGCTGGGAATTGAACTCAGGACCTCTGGTAGAGCAGTCAGTGCTCTTAACCATTGAACCATCTCTCCAGCCCCCATTCATTTATTTTTTTATGTATTATATATTTATAAAATATAAGAAATATATTCGGTCCTAACGTGTGTTGAGATATAATAGTGGGATTTCAGAAGTAAGAAAGATATGGTATTCTCTTAAGTTTAGTAGCCTTATACACTCACTAGAAGTTGTAGTCCGTTGGTTAAAAGGGAAATAAAATAACCTTCTAAAAAAGTCAGTAATCGCATCATTTGTAGATTCTAATCTCCTTTGAAGCATGCAGTTGAGATATATATATA
>NC_022022.1:23159837-23168877 GCF_000317375.1 Microtus ochrogaster | reverse complement strand
GCTCTTAACCACTGAGCCATCTCTCCAGCCCTCATAAGTGGTTTTTAAGCAAAACAAAGAACACCAGCCTATGAATCACAATCCCAGAGAACCTAGACAGCAATGAGGACCCTGAGAGAGACATACATAGATCTAATCTACATGGGAAGTAGAAAAAAAGATCTCCTGAGTAAACTGGGAGCATGGGGACCATGGGGGAGGGTTGAAGGGGAGGGGAGAGGCAGGGAGGGGAGCAGAGAAAAATGTAGAGCTCAATAAAATCAATAAAAAACAATTAAAAGCATCACAGAGAAGGAAGCCTTTCGAACAGGATCTTACGTGCAGGTGCATAGTTGGAGGTAGACAAGTGGAAGGGGGGTGTGCATGGGGACATGGCAGCTTTGTGTTAGGGAGGGTACTTTGGTAGCAGTAGACATGGTGTAGGGAGATAGGGAGACAAGTTGGGAGGCGATTGTAGCCTCCCGGGGAGAAATGATGAGGATATGTGTTGTGGGGACGAGAGGATGCTAGGTTCACAAGATTCAGTGATTGAGTGGCTGGCTTGCTGGATGAGTGTGATGCAGAGTTTGTTTTAGTCAGGGTTTCTGTTGCCACAGCAACTCTTATAAACACTTCACTGGGCTGGCTCACAGTTCAGAGGCTCAGTCCATTATCATCACGGCAGGGAGCATGGCAGTGTGCAGGCAGACATGGTGCTGGCTACATCTTGATCAGAAGACAACAGGAAATAGACTGAATGTCACACTGAGTGAAGTTTAGGAGACCTCAAAGCCTGCCTACACAGTGGCATACTTTCTCCAACAAGACCATATGTACTCCAACAAGGCCACACTTTCTAATAATACCACTCCCTGTGAGCTTATGGGGGCCAATTACATTCAAACTACCACGGTGTTCTTGGGAGACATACCGAGTTCTGGCTTGAAAGTCATGTTTGATATTATAACCTATAATCTCAGCACATGGCAGTCTAAGGCAGGAGGCTCTTAAGTTTAAGGGAAGCCCAGTTTATATAGCATGGTCTTGTCAATGATGAAGGAGGGGGGTGGGGGCAGGAGAAATAAAATATCTTAGTCCAGTGACTGACAGGTGATTAATGTATTGGTTCAAAAAATGACAAGCAATTGATACTGATGTTGTATAAGGGAGATTGATGTTTGGAGCAAAGAATTATAATGGATTCTTAGTGGGCATGTGCTTTAAGGATTTGGCTGAGGGATGACAGTCAATAAATGGAAGCAGTGGGTGAGGAAACAAAAAATTAGGATATAGGACTCCTTATCGGAGGCAGAGGGTGGAACAGATCATGATACAATTTAACGTTAGTAAGTTATTATGTCTTTCTGATTTTTTTCTTGTTGGAGTTAGAGAATTAGCAATGACACATAGTTTATAATAATAACTTTTCAATGTTTCCGAAATTTGCGTTTCTAATAAACAAGTGTTAGGACTTTGCTTGCCTCCCTCCCTCCCTCCCTCCCTCCCTCCCTCCCTCCCTCCCTTCCTTCCCCCTTCCCCTTTCTTCCTTGACTGGGCAAGTGCTGTATCCATGGGCCAAATCCTTAGCTCCTGTTTACTCTCTTTCTTTTGGTTTTTTTTGAGACAGGGTTTCTCTGTGTAACAGCCTTAGCTGTCCTGGAACTCACTTTGTAGACCAGACTGGCCTCAAACTCACAGAGATCCTCCTGGCTCTGCCTCCCATATTAAAGGCATACACTGCCATGCCCAACGCCATTTAGCTCCTTAATCTTTCAAACCATTAATTGGCAGGCTGCTAACTCTGGCCAAAAAACTGAATTTGAACTCTGCCGAGATATATAATAATTGGGCAAGTTTCATTATTCTTTCCTCCAGGCTTTCATTTTAAAATGGAAATTTATTAGCTAGGAGATTAATATGTTCGTCTTTTCTATGTGAATTATGACTAAACCACCATTGTTGTTATGGGACTAAGGCAGCTAGTTGGTAAAATGCTGTTTGACTCTGGGTGAGAGGAGGTGCTTTGGAGGTCTGGAAACAAACTTCTGAACCTGCTATCAATGTAGATAAATTGCATTGTTTGCAGAAGCACACCCCTTCTCTTTCCTTTTGTTCTTATTTTTTGAGGCATGGTCTTGCTATGTCATCCAGATATAGTCTGGAACTTACTTTATTGCTCAGGCTGAGCTTGAAATTTCCATTTCCTTCGTCAGCCTGCTCACCCTTTCCCCCAGGGCTGGGAGGACAGCTGTGTGCCCCCACACCTGGCTTACAAAGCCCCTTTTGTGCTATGTTGTCTGTGTATGTGTGTGTGTTCGGGCACTCAGGGAAGAGGACAGGTACATCAGCCCCCTAGAGCTGGAATGATAGAAGGCTGTCCACTGCCGTGTGGTGCTGGGAACTAAACCTAGGTCCTCTGTAAGAGTAGTACATGCTTTTAGCCTCTCAATTTTGTGGAATATGAACTATTTCCCTCAAAAGCTATCTGTTGCAAAAGAATAAGTACTTGTGAAGATTAGTAATGTTTCTCTAATATTCATGATATATAAGATATACAAGGCACTGCCTTAAGCGGTTTTTGCAAGGTAATTCACAACATAATGACACAAGGAGGAAGGCGGAGGGCCACGCTCTGCTGCTCAGAGTATCTTCCAGAAAGTCTCCATTTCAGAAGTAAGATGGTACTGTCTGCACGGGTATAGATGTACCGTAACTTCTCTGGGCCATCCTACCAGTACTGCGTAACATTTCCCCAAAGCTCCCCCATGTTTGGCTGATTTGGCATGAGATTAAGAAGACTGGCTCATTGAGTCTTATTTCCTGATTTGGTGACCTTACTACCTGAGAGACACAAACAAAAAGATGAAGTTTCAGTTGCTTGCTAAATTTGTCTTGGTCTGCCTGACGCTTGTTGGCAATCTAGTAGATGCAAACGCACAGAGATCGCTGCTCTGCCAACCACACAGTGATGTTATCTGTAGTAGAAGGATGGGCGCTGTCTAGTTGGTAGGGTGGCATGCACCAGAAAATTGGCTCCACCCCCACGCGAAAAAGAGCTCTAGTGGAGACAGAATTCACAGTGTGGTATCATTGCTGTGCTCTGTCACTCAGGGAACAAAACATATTTGGTTAAGTGTTATTCTTGTCCTGTGCACGTTCTCATCCACACAGTCACTTTGAGCCAGACTTGCCGTTTAATGTGACCCAAGTTTCTTTTTTTGTTTTTTTCCTCTCATAATGCTCTCCTTTTAAAAGAGTTTTTCTGTGAACACTAGAAAATAACTGAGAAGATTGTTTAGTGGGACCCACCCTGCTGCTAACTGGAAAAGACACTTGAACCCTCTGGGCCTTAAATTAAGTGTCTGGAAAAATGAAGTGTTTGGAAAAAATGACATCTAATATCCTTAGATCTAAAAATTGTGTCACCTTGTATTTTGGAAAAGACAGTTGCTGCCTAGTGTGGAATTGTTGACTGGCATGGTTTTGATGAATGCCAGTGGCATATAGAAAAAACCCATCATTTTAAAGCAGAAAGATATTGTTATTTGGGAGCCGTAGTCTTGCTCGTCAAGGTTGGGTGACTGGGGCTATTGTGACTTGGAGTCCTTAGCTATAGGGGCTGCCAAATGGCACAAAAGAATGCTTCACTGTTAATTTCGCTGGACGTTTCTAAGGGAAAACAAGCTTCCTTTCCCAAGTTTCCAAAGCCATGCTTTCCTCGGGGAAGGTAGTTGAAGCTGAAAGGAGAAGAGCTTTGGATTTAACTCAGTGGGTGAACATGAAAGTCAGGCATAAATCTTAAGGAGATCTGCATTTTGCTGGGAGGCAGAGAATTGGGGCTCCTCTCTGATGTAGGCTATGCGAGAGGAGCCAGGGGTTCCCTGCGAGGGTTCAAATCAATTAAGTGAAAGTCTTGAACTGAAATAGCTTTTTATCATCTGGGTAAGAAGCCACGGACCCCAAGAAAAGGGCTATTGTTTAGCAAAGAGCTAATTAGCAGGGCTGCACTGAGGCTCTTGGGCTTGTATCTTGTTAGAGGAAGGACAAGTCGAAATTGCACATGGGCCACCTTTTGTGCTGGAATTCCAAGGAATCGGGCATGTCTTAACCCTTTTCTGATGAGTACGGAATTCTTTTGAAAGCTAACTCAGACTTAGATGGAGACCTAAGCCAGACATTTACTGCCTCTGATATACCAGGGGCTTCATAGACTTCTTCAATAATACTAGTTTGTTAGTATGTTTTTATCCTGTGGGAAATAGATTCTGCAGTAAATCATCCATGGGTTTCTGACTCAGCTATATAAAAGCTCAGTTGTATAATAAATGGATATTTGTTCGGAGGCCAGTTGTCTGAGCTTGTGTATAAAGTGAGATATGTGTGGAATGTTGAAGACTAAATTAAATTTACTGATATTGTTAATGCCCCAGAGAACTGAAGGGCTTCTAACCCTAACATGGTATACTGTTTGAAACTGTGGTTCTTACAGCACGGTAGCATTTTATGATAGACATGAACTGAGTTAATTCTTTGTTAAAAACAAACATGCAAGTGCAGTGAAAATCGGTGAGATGGGTGGTCTTCGCCTGGGCCAGGGAATTAGGGTTGCAATTCTTACGGAAAAACACGACTTAAGAAAAATTGTCTGTACTTAAAGGCCTCAAGAATTGGTACCATGTCCACATCTTGGCTGACTGATTCACATCTTGAGTGTGCTACTTCCTGAGTGATGGCAACAGGTTGTGTGCCTCCAGAAGTTTGGCTTCTTCATCTAAAATGTTGCAGATGATAATAGTCTGAGGTGACTGTGAAGAGGGAAATACAGACGTCAAAAAAAAGGCATGTCTGAGTGTCTGGGGGAAGGTTACGCCCTTCATTGCCTGCCCTACCGTCAGAGCAATGTGTGTGTGTGTGTGTGTTTACAGACCAGAGGATAACATGTATGTTGTTCTTCATGTGCTGGCCAGCTTTAAAAATTTTAAATAGAAGAAAATTTAATTTCATTATTGATTTTTTTTGAAAAATCTGTACATCTATACAATGTATCTTCGTTATATCCACCACTCTCTTTCTCCCTCCTATTCCTTCTGTTCCCTACAACAAATCCCCTCCAACTTCACGTTCTCTTTCTTTCTCCCGATGAGTGGGGTCATCCCCTGGAGCATAGGCAACTTACCAATGGTCACCTCCCCAAAGAAAATGACTGTCCCTCCCTCATTAGCCATCAGCTGCCTCTAGCTCCTCTGGAGCCTGTTCCCCTCCTTGTTGGAGTTATGTTCTGCGCCGATCAGTGCAGGTAACCCCAGCCATGCGTAACCACCGTGGCCCGTCCAGAGGCCAGCATTTCACAGCTGTGGTGGGACATTTGTACTTCTGTGTGAAGATGTTTTGCTGCGTCTGCTGTCATAAAAAGCTGATAGCTAGGCCAATAGTGAGGTAGGAGGTGTGGGTGAGATTTCTGGGAAGAGAAAGGAAGAGGAGAGGGAATCTAGGTATGTGGGACACACCAGGAGATGCAGAGCAAGCAGGGTGTGCAGAAGGAGAGGTAACATGTGCATGTGGTAGAATGTAGATTAATAAAAACAGGTTAGTTTAAGTTATAAGAACTAGTGAAAAACAAGCCTAAGTTATAGATGGAGCTTTCATTAATAAGAAGTCTCTGTGTCGTTATTTGGGAGTTGGTGGGACAGAGAAAGACTCGTTATATATGATATCCAACACCGGCCAAGTATATGCACATAAGGCCTGAGAAAGCTGTGAAATAAACTTCTGAACAAATGGCTTCCTGGTGATCAGGGGTAGGCTTGGACGACAGAGATGTAGACCTCTTTTTAAGAGGTCCTGCTGTGCAGCTGAGCACTTCAGCAGCCGGCACTGAGTACAAATGCCTGCTGCAGGTGGGTAATCACAGCTCCAGGGTGATACCCTCTGGTATGAGGCTAAGCTCTCCCAGAACTGAGGAGGGTGGACCCAGCCATCAGGATGCCATGAGTGAAGCTGAGCCTTACAGTAGTAGCCTAGCAGGTTAAGATTTGGTCCATGGGGTCAGAGGAGACTGCAGACATACAGAAAGTCAGGTCTTTTTTTTAATGGATATTTATTGAGCTCTACGTTTTTCTTCGCTCCCCTCCCTGCCTCTCTCCTCCCCACTTCAATCCTCCCCCAAGGTCTCCATGCTCCCAATTTACTCAGGAGATCTTGAGACATGATAAATCTTGTTGGCTACAGAGTTCTCATGGCATATTGTTACCTGCTATCCTTTCATATGGCATGGATAGAGATATATATTACAATTTGGTTATACAGTCCAAATGGATGTATAAAGTTGACAGATGCCTTTTACCTTCCCAAATATAAAACAAAAAAAATCATCTTTAACTGACTTGTACACACTACACATTCCACGCTTGTTGATTTGATTTCTGAGTGGTTAAATAATAACCCAACTTTATTACCTTCATTTCCTTTGCTCTGTTAATGTTTTATCTCTTTTCTATGACACCAAGCATCAATAAAAAAAATAAAAAGAAAATCTAGCTTATGTAAACAAGAACGTGTGAGGTGCCTGGAGAATTCTCAAACTAATGACATTTTGTTATGTGTTTATTCAGACACTCAATCTTCTTATTGTCATTCTCCAGTTTTGCAGAAATGCCCTCCTAGGTTATACTGGCTGAGATCACTGTGCAGAGGGCACTCTCCAAACTCCAACTGCAGCGGAAATCACGGGACTCATCAGATCTGCTGCCTCCATCCCATATTCACTGTCACTCTGTTTTGTGAGTGCTTTATTAATTTCTTCCCACTGATGAACTGGCATTAATTAGAGTCAAAACTTTGGATCAAAATACAGCTTTCTCATATGACATCGTGGTGCTTTGCAGGAAGCTAGAAATAGTTTTAGTTATATCTTGGTTTGGTTTAGAGGTAGGCTTTCAAGTAACTCAGGCTGTCCAAACTCCCTCCTTAGCCAAGGATGACCTGAACTACTGATGCCCCTGCCTCCACCACTCAAGTACTGGGAAGGTGGGCATGTACCACTCTACCCAGTCAGGATGTAGAAGTCTTTGCTGTTGTTGTTATTGTTAATACTTTTTAAAAAATTATTTATTTTGTTTACAGTGTTCTGTCTGCATGTATGCCTGCAGGCCAGAAGAGGGCACCAGATTTCATTATAGATGGTTGTGAGCCACCATGTGGTTGCTAAGAATTGAACTCAGGACCCCTAGAAGAACAATCAGTGCTCTTAACCTCTGAGCCATCTCTCCAGTCCCTGTTAATACTTTTTAAAACTGGGCATAGTGATGCATGACTTTAACCCTGACACTTAAGAAGCAGAAGGATCTCTGTGAGTTTTAGGCCAGCCCTGTCCATGTACTGAGTTCCAGCTTACCCAGGGCCACCTAAGGAGACCCTTCCTCAAACAAAACAAAAATACATCTTAGCCTGAATTAGGCTGTAAACATTACCATTGAGACCTTTTGCAATTGTGAGGTGGATATAAACCAAATTCAGCAGTTGAGTGTGCTGGGAAAGAATGGGGTGGGGAGAGAGGCCGTAAGAAACCACATTAGTTTGTAAGCTAGAAGTATCCTGTGTGGATGAACAATGTTTTTTCCAAAAGACACTAGTTATTTAATGAGAATGCAGTTTGGCAATATGACCATTTAGCAAAATATCACCAGCAAGTTCTTCCCTAGGGTTTGTGACTTCCCTAGATATGGGTTTTGGCCATGTGATTACTGGGAATTGAACTCAGGACCTTTGGAAGAGCAGTCAATACTTTTAACCTCTAAGCCATCTCTCCAGCCCTATACTTTGCTATTCTATAAAAAGAATAGCTAAAAAAAAAAAAATGTTTTCCCAGTATTTTATATGTACTGGAGAAGTTCTTTCTACCCACTGAGCCATGTCCCCTGATTTTCATCAAAACAAACAAAGCAAACAAATGACTTGTACCTAGCTCCCTCTTCTGGCCTCTTTGGGCACTGCACTCACATGCACATATACATAGTTAAAAGAAATTGGAGCACATGACATCAAGATATTTAATCAGTGCTGGACAGTTGTGAGAGATCATTTTCAAGTTCGTTATTAAATATTACATTATTTATTTTTAAATATTTGATTTTATTTTTAATTATGTATATGTGCGTGGTTGTGTTTCCATGAGTGTAAGTACCTTATGGTGGTTTACCCCTGTCTCTTTCTCCAGTTCCAGAGAATCCAGTACCTCCTTCTGAACTCTAAGGGCATTGCACCCACATGGTGCCCAGACATACATGCAGACCAAACACCCATACACATAAAAAAATCATAAAAGGTTTGTAGTTCTTACATAAAATTTATTTTTAACTTAGAACTTTAACTTTAAAGACCTGCTTATTTTTAGGCTGATGAGTGAAGTAATGTTCATAATTGTTCATTGTTCATAAATGGGGAGGGGGGCTGTGGCTGATACTCTGGAATGAACAATCTTGTACACAGAAACAATTCTGCTGTTATTAACTTTACTAGCTTACTGATTTAAAGATTCTTTAGCAGAATAACCAGAGCCACAGAGAAGAACCCTGTCTTGAAAAAAATTAAACAAAAGCCAAAGGAACAGAAGTAGATTCTTTAGGAGGTTTGATTCATAAGAGTCTGTCATTTGACAGGTGTGGTTACCCACACACGTGACCCCAGCACTTCTAGAGGCCAACACACACACACACACACACACACACACACACACACACACACACACACACGAAAGCAGAGATAGTTTTCCTTTTCTTCCAGCCCGAATGTCTTTTCTTTCCATATCTGTCCAAATGGCCCTTGCCAGACTTCCAGTATAATGTCAGAAAGAGTCGCAACAGTTCACCACTGCCTTTGATATTAGCTGTGAGATTTTCATCAATGCCCTTCTTCAGGCTTAGGATTTTCCAGCTACTCTTGTTTCCTGAGTGTTTTTTTTTTATTATGCAAGGTATAAAATTTTATTAAGTAATTTTAATGTATCAGTTAAGATGGGCATCTAGTTTATACTTTTTCTTTTTTTTTTTTTTTTTTTTTTTTT
>NC_022022.1:23143986-23159737 GCF_000317375.1 Microtus ochrogaster | reverse complement strand
ACAATGATTTTTTTTTTTTTTTTTTTTTTTTTGCACCCAAAGAACTGACTTAGGTACTCTCTGGTGTGTTGGTTGTTTCCTTAGTTTGTAAGACAGCCTCCCAGATGTTCTGCAGACTCTTCGTGGATCTCACTGCTTCTATTTTGACTCCTTTAGTGGTCTGTATATCGAATTCTGTCACTTCCCTCCCTTTCCGGAAACCTTTCCCCTGCCTTCCTGTCCTTCACGGGATCCACAGCCCTTCCACTGTACTCCCTGTTGCCCGGCTGGCCTGGAACCCTCGATCCTCGTACCTCCGCCTCCCGAGAGTGGAGATTATGAAATTCATCTTTATTGAAAAAAACTAAAGCCTCCGTCATCGGATTCTGTTCCCTAAAGACTTCAGAGTAGTCTAAAGAGAGTCAGGCCAAGCTACGCCAAACCCTTGCCTACACACCGCCCAGGCTCCGGGGTCCCAGGAAACAAGCCCCGCCTCCCACACGCACACGCCCCCGAAGTACCGCCTCTTTAAATTTTAAAACGAAGGCTCAGGCCAATGAGGACTGAGTTTCTCCCCGGAATTCATCGCCCCGCCCACAGTCACATCATCCACCAATCAAGCGGAGCTTTTCTACACTCCTTCCAGTTAGGGTTAAAAATAGGAGTGCTTACGTAACTTACGTTCAGCTCGCAGCCAATAAGAAGCAAGCTTGGGAACTAGCTCCTCCAATAGCCGCAGCTGTCGCGGAGCGCGGGAGGCTTCGGAGCCTTAGAGAAGCGGGCAATGGCGCTGGTTCACTGAGCAGAGTGCTTTGCCTCGGGGAGGGCAACGCGCGTCCGGGGCTGAGCCCGGTGGCGGCTGAAGATGGCCTGCGGTCACAAAGTGCTGCTGCTGGTGGACACCGCGGGCGAAGCCGCTCGCCACGGCCCGGCCCGGCGCGCCGCCCTGCGCCTCCTCACTTACCTAAGCTGCCGCTTCGGCCTGGCCCGGGTCCACTGGGCCTTTAAGTTCTTCGACTCCCAGGGGGCCCGGAGCCGACCCTCCCGCGTGTCTGACTTCCGCGAGCTGGGGAGCCGCTCCTGGGACGACTTCGAGGAGGAGCTGGAGGCCAGGCTCGGGGATCGCGCTCCCGGCGCCCACCTGCCCGGTCCGACGCCCAGGGCCACCCACACGCACGGCGCCCTGATGGAGACGCTGCTAGACTATCAGTGGGATCGGCCGGAGATCACGTCTCCCACGAAGCCGATCCTGCGGAGCAGCGGCCGGAGACTGCTGGACGCCGACAGCGAGGCCCGGGAGGCCCAGGCCGCGCTCGGGGGCTTTGGAAACGCCGTCTTCCTCCTAGCGCCCTGTCCGCATTCGCAGAGAGAGCTGCTGCAGTTCGTGTCCGGGTGCGAGGCCCAGGACCAACGCGTGCCGCTAACCCCCAGGCAGGTGATGGAGAAGGTGCTGCCCAAGAGGGTCCAGGAGGTCATGATCGCCCGAAATATAACCTTGTACTGGGTGGACACCACCGAGCGGTCCAAGGTAAGGTGAGAGCAGTCTCGGATCCGGGACTCTCTGCCAGCTAGAACTTGGCAGGCTCTGTAGAGGGCCATAGACCCAAAATGAACGGTGCATCATGACCCCGCGTCCCTTCCGAAGGAAACCCCTGCGGGTCCCAAAGAGGGACAGTTTTCTCCAACAAAATGAGTAGATTTTGGGTATTTACTAGTACGAGTGTGAAAGAGCCTCTGCGCTTTGGTAGCTGTGTGCTTTCGCGTACTTAATTTTCCTGCACAGTTACTTTGTTCCAGCATGTGGAAGTTTGGTTCGGCCAGGCCACGGATCTTTTTTCTTTTTTTGGTTTTTCCTAGACAGGGTTACTCTGTGTTGTCCTGGCTGCCCTGGAATTCACTATGTGGTCCAGGCTGGCCACGAACTCGCAGAGATCCGCTGCCTCTGCCTCCCTAGTGCTGGGATTAAAGGCTTGCACCACCACCGCCCGGCTCAGGTCACAGATCTTGACTGCTTGTTTTGTCTTGTGCTGCCCCGTCTTCCTGCACCTCTAGCCCTCCCCCTTCTAAAGCTGTAGAAACCTGTCTTAACTTTTGTTGTTGGCTTGGCATGGTGGCCACCCAGCCCACACGTTTAATCCCAACACTCAGGAGGCAGAGAGAGGCAGGTGGATCTCTGAGTTCAAGGCTACATGGTGAGCTCCAGACAGCCTGGGCTACGTAGAGAAGAGACTCTGTCTCCAAAACAAACAAAACCAAAAACCTTTTGTGGTTGTGGCATGTAGAACTTTGTCTATTCTGTTCCAGCTGGACACGTCTGTCATTTTCCATCTGTTCTAAAATACCACTTCAATGATGATGGCCTATGGGAAGCCGAGACAGGATTGTCACAGCTAGCCAGGCTGCATAGAAAGATTTTTATCTCAAAAAAAGCAAGCAAACAACCTTGACCTCCTGGTCTCTTTCATATGTATATATGTAAAATTATAAGGTGAAAATATAAAGTTTAATTTTTATTTCTGTTACATTATATATTAGAGATATGAATTAACAAGCCACTAAAATAGAGTTTATATTCTTTATTTTTTTTGTCTTCAAGACAGGGTTTCTCTGTAGCTTTGGAGCCTGTCCTGGAATTCATTCTGTAGACCAGGCTAGCCTTAATCTCACAGAGATCCGCCTGCCTCTGCCTCCTGAGTGCTGGGATTAAAGGTGTGCACCACCACCGCCTGGCCTAAAATAGAGTTTATTTTCTAGTGTGGAAGATGTGTTAAACAGATGAGCAAATAAGTGATGATTTCAAAACTTGCTCCAAAGAAAAGAAGGACTGGGTGAGGCCAGGCAGGTGGTTACTGTGTTAGAGGTTTCCTTAGGGAAGAAGGCCTTTCCTAGCAGAATTGGACAGTGAATGAGGAAGACCGTGAAAGCTTGAGAAGAACATTCCCAGACTTAGAGAAGAGTGTGAGCTGGGAATGAACTTTGTACATTACAAATAGAAAGGCTTGGACCTGGGGATCCATGAAGCACTGGGGAGAACAGAGAGTTGGGAAGGTGAAGTACTGCTCCACCAGGCCTGGCTTGAGTCATGGGTTTTGTTCTGTTCAATGAGAAGATTTGGACAGTGATTTAAACAGGAGGAGAGCTTCCACTTCCTAGAATACACAGCTCTAAACCAGGAACTGGTGAAATAGAAAGACTAGAGATGAGAAGTCAGCAATAATCATCCAGAATGTTAAGATTTAGGGGAAAAAATGGGAGGTAAATATGATTAAATACATTAAAAGAAAGTCTCCAAGAATTAATCAAAATTGTTTGGCTTTATTTTACGTATGGGTGTTTTGTCTGCATGTATGTCTACAGGGGCCAGAAGATAGTGTCAGATTCCTTAGAACTGTAGTTATAGGAAGTTGCCAGCTGCCATGTGGGTGCCAAGAAGTGGACCTGGTTCTAGAAAAGCAGCCAGTACTCTTAACTGCTGAGCCATCCCTCCAGGTCTAATGAAAACATTTTGTTAAATCTGGGTATAGTGGATCTCTAAGTTCAAGGCCAGCCTGGTCTATGTAGTGAGTTCCAGGACTCACTAGAGCTACACAGTGAGGCCCTGTCTTGGAAAAAAAAAAAGCAAAAACAAAAACAAATAAAAATTATGTTAAGTGTTAAGATGACTAAAGTTAGGAACACCGATTGCTCTTCCAGAGGATCTGTATTTAATTTCCGGTACCAGCCTGGAGGCTTACAGCTTTTTGTTTTTGTTTTTTTTCTGAGCTAAGGTTTCTCCTGTGTTGTCCTGGCTATCTTGAAACCAAGCTGGCCTTGAACTCTGCTTCCCCAGTTCTGGGATTAAAGGCACACACCACCACTGCCCTGCTTTTTAATGTGCATTGGTGTTTTACCTGCCTGTATGTCTATGTGAAGGTATTGAATCCCCTGGAACTGGAGTTAACAGTTGTAGCTTCCACCTGGGTCCTGGGTCTCTGGATGAGCAGCCAGTGCTCTTAACCACTGAGCCATCTCCTTGCTCCCTGTTTACAGCCTTTTGTAACTCCACCTCCAAGGGATCTGACATCCTCTTTTGGCCTCTGAACGGCACCAGGCAAGCAAGTGGTGTATACATTCAAGAAAAACACCTATATGCATATAATAATAAATTATAAATATATCTATATACATACACATGATAAATTAACACATGTAAATGAAAAGTCAACATGCTCTGTTAAGCTTTGCCTTCGTCTGCAAACAGCCCCACTCTACCTTTCCAAGCTGGTCTTGGCTGAAGCAGTTTCAATAGATTTGCTTCTATCCTTTTGGCAGAAAAAAAAAGTCGTAACAGCGATATCTGAGCTAGTTTGCTTCCTGCCACATAGCAGTGAACTGCATGTATGATAACAGATTAATTGATGAATTAATTGTTATTTGCTGTTACAACACTTATATGGTGTGCACAACTGAAAGAAAACTTTCAGAATATATTGTGTTTTTTTGTTTTTAAAACTGAAACCGGTGTATAGCTCAGGTTGTCCTGGAATTCAGTCTTCCTGCTTTAGCCTCCCAAGTGCTGTGACATTTAGTTGATCCATCAAAGTCCATGGAAGTGTCATTTTTACAAACATGAAGGTGGTTTCATTCTTGGACTGGTTGTGTTCTGTCTGCATTTATGTCTGAATTACTTGTGCTCTTGGTGCCCTTGCAGTTCAGAAAAAGGTGTCAGATCCCCTGGAATCGGAGTTACAGATAGTTTAAGGTACCATGTGGCTGCTGGGAATTGAATCTGGGTCCTCTGGAAGAGCAACCCAGGACTGAAGAGTATTTGCTGCTCTCCCAAGAGGACCTGAGTTTGGTTCCCAGCACCCATGTTGAGCGGTTTATAACTGTATGTAGTGTTAGCTGGCCTTTGAGGACACCCACATACACTGCATATACTTATACAGATATATGCATATAAATAAAACATGAAAAGCACTAAAAAGAGGGCTACTTTAAAAAAAAAACGAATCTATCTTTCTGTGTAGTTTATATTCATTTGTGTTTCATGTGTGTAGGAGGGCAGTAGGCAATTTTGGGTGGTGTTGCTCAAGTGGAACTCAACCAAGTAGGTTAGCCAGCCAGTGTGCCCTAAAGATAAACACTCTATTTCTGGGTGCTAGGATTAAAAGCATGTGTCACTGTGCTTGGCTTTTTAACCTGGGTTCTGGGATTTGAATTCAAGTCCTTACACCTATAAGGCAAGCTCTTTATTGATAGTCATCTCCCCAGTACTCTGTTTTCTTGAAGGAATGTTATATGGTAATTATGACTGTGTAGTAATAGATGCTAACCGTTATTTGTACTTGGTTCAACAGACACATTAATTGTATAATTTGACCCTTTAATGTTGGTATCAACTTTTCCCCAATTTCCTCTAGTTTATTCATAAATGCTTAATTTACACTAACCTAAGCTCTTTGTCATGTTCATTTTAGTTGTGGGCCTCCCCAGACCACGTTGGGTACTGGACAGTTTGTGAACTGCTCCACCATGGAGGAGGCACCATCTTGCCATCCGAAACCTGGAGCCTGGGTTTTACTAAAGTCAGGGAAACGGCACTGCAGAGTGGTGGCAAGCTGTCACATGAACCTCACCTCTCCCCGTGGATCTCAGCTCTGCCAATAGATGCCACTGTAAACTGCCTACTCTATAATTCTCCTGAGTATGAAGCCTCCTTTCCCCAGACTGCAGGGACATTGTTTCTCCCTGTTAAAGGTAAGCAAATAGCTTTTTAAAAGAATCTTATTTTTTTTCCTCAAGGCATACTTCCAATTTCTTTAGCATTTCCTATAGCCGGTGCTCAATTTCACTGAAAGAATTTTAAAAGTCCATAAGCAAAATAGACACCACAGGAAGACTGAATTATAGTACGACTGCCAGTGCACGTGTGAAAGAAACAAGTTCTTTCACAAGAGCTTTTCAGCCCTTCCAAAAAAGAAGGGTAATATTGTTCAGATACCCAAGCACACTGCCTTGTTGAAGAAACTGGTAAATTAGAGATCATATAAAAAGAGGATGATTACAGAAGAAATAAGTTACAAAATCCTCAAACAGTTCTTGTTACCAGGAAAAACCAACAACCTCACAAATTTTTTCCCATATGGTTTACTACGTGGTGAAGCTCATTCTGAGTATATCTGTATTCACAGGGAAATACTGAATAGAGATGGGTAATTTAAACTATGTTGTAATTATGCGCAGCTTAAGGACTTTTAGTGTTTTTTTTTCTTGGTGGTTTTTTGTTTGTTTGTTTTTGAGGTAAGATCTCAAGCTGGTTTCAGACTTGCTAGTCTTGAACTGCTTGCCGGTCGGTCGTACTGCCTCCACCTCCTAAATGGTGGGATTCTAGGTGTATGATTCAAGAGTTGGCCAGTTTAAAGAATTTTTAAGAGTATTTTTGGAGGCTGGAGAGAACACCTGCTTGGTTCCTAGCACCCACATGGTGGCTCACAACCATCTGTAACTCTAGTTTCAGGAGATGCAATATCCTCTTCTGACCGAGGACACTAGGCACAGTATGTACATATACATACACATATATAAACACTCTAACACATACTTTATTTATTTATTTATTTATTTATTTATTTATTTATTTTTTGGGTTTTTCGAGACAGGGTTTCTCTGTGGTTTTGGAGCCTGCCCTGAAACTTGCTCTTATAGACCAGGCTGGCCTCGAACTCACAGAGATCCGCCTGCCTCTGCCTCCCGAGTGCTGGGATTAAAGGCGTGTGCCACCACCGCCCGGCTTAGTTTATACTTTTTACATTGATGTGGCATATTATACTGATTGACTTCTAGGTATAGAGCCAGGTTTACATTCCAGGGATAAATTCCACACAGTTATGATGTACAACTTTTATGTATTACTAAACTTGTGAACTAGTGTAGTCAATTATGACATTATGGTAGTTTTTTCATTTTATAATGATGTGAATATAGTATACATTCACTAGAAAGAGACTTTGATTTTTTTTTTTAGCTAGAAATGTATGTTCACAGTACTCTTTCTTGAGTTTGCAAGATGCAGTCAGCCACTTGATTAGGAGGGCAAGCCACAAAAGTCCCTGATGTCCTGTGTTGCTAGGCTCTGATGTTTGGAAGATTATGTGTATTAATAGATTTTTGGCTTGCAATATTCTGAATCGTGGTAAATTTGAATGAAAATGGTCCCCATTGACTCACAGAGAGTAATTTTTGGAGGTGTGGCCTTGTTAGAGTAGGTGTGGCTTTGTTGGAGGTAGTACGTCAGAGAAGAAGGGCTTTGAGGTTTCAGATGCTCAAACCAGGCCCAGTGTCTCACGCTCTTCCTTCTGCCTGCTGATCCAGATGTAGAACTCTCAGCCACCCCTCCAGTACCATGTCTGCCTGCATGCCACCATGCTTCCTGCTATTACAATAATGGACTAAACCTCTGAACTGTAAGCCAGTCCCAATGAAATATGTCCTTTATAAGACTGCGGTAGTCATGGTGTCTCTTCACAGCAATAGAAACCCTAACTTAGAAAATGAGGGTGACCATACACTCCTTATTTCCCTGCTTCCACATCCCAAGTTCTGGGATTGCAGACCGCACTACCACACCTGTAGAACTTTCAGTACCTTACCAACCGTTTATTTCCTTGAGCGAGTGTAATTAAGACTGCTTCACAGATAAGATTATAATTTGAGAAAACTGGAAGGCGGTTTATACACTAAGCCCAAAGCAGTTCCTGGGACTTACCACGGAGCTAATCACTGCATCTCTTTTGTAGAATTGGGAGTCTCACTTGGAATTCCTTTTGAGTCTTGAAAGATGTTACTTTGGATCAGTGTGCTATTGCCTATATCCTGAGGGATCATTATGAGACACTATACAATGTTTCAATCAAAATTCTAACAGGAAATTGCTGGCACACTGAAAATACATTAGGAAGGTTCATTTTTATTTTATTTTTAATGGTTTATGTGTGTGTGTATGTGTGTGCATGATGGTTATCTGGGTGCCCGTGGGTCTCCTGGAACTGGAGTTACAGACGGTTTTGACCCATTTCGTGTCCCCTGGAAGAGCAGCAAATATTCTTAAGCACTGAGCTGTCTCTACAGACTTCATTTTTTTTGTCTACTTTTTTTCACTTTCACATATTTAATTAATTTTTTTATTATCAATTTATAATTTACATCATTCTCCATCCTACCTTCCTTGCACTCCCCAAATTCAGGGCTTCTTTTTCTTTATAATTGTTAAATATATCATATAATTTATAAATACAACCTGCTGAAATGATTTAGTATTGCTCACGCGTACTTAGGGCTGAGCTCTTGGGATTAGCTAGCCAACAGGGGACTCATCCCGGAGAAGACTCCCTCTCAGCAACTGTTTTTTAGTTTTAAAATACATTTTTGCTCTAACTTGCCACAGGGTGTGGTTATAGTGGGACCTTTCTACACATGTGTACAACATGCAATTAATAGATTAAGCTAATTGGCATAGCCACCATTACAGACATTTGTTATTATTTTTGTGTGTATACTGAGAATATTCATGAGCCACACTGTAGCCCAGGCTGGCCTAGAATTCACTGCGTAGTCCAGGCTGGCCTCAAATTCACGACAGTCTTTCTGCTTGAAACTCCTGAGTGCTGGGATTTCAGGTGAACCATAGTGCTTGACCTGATATTTGTGTTTTTACTGGTTCTCTCATCGAACGGGGCTGACTTGTGCAGTCTCCAAACATCACTGAGACAAAACAGTTTGACTTTCTAATGCTTAGTCACAAGCAATACCTTGGCTTCTACTCTGTTCTCTTGGACCACTGGTCTGGAGATTCTGCTCTTTGGTAGAGATCCTTGTTTAAGACAACAACTTCCTTCCTGTCCAAACAACAGCCCATATTTATATCCCATCTTAGCTGTCTCCCCAAGACAAGCCCTTGGATGTTTGCAGTCCCAGCCTGTATCTTGAGTATGTTCTGGAGAGACTCCTGCTAGAAACCACTCTGCCAAGCCACTCCTGAGCTCTTGCTCCATAGGGAATGGGAAAAACAATTGGTGTTGTTCTAAGCCAGTAGTTTTTAACCTTTAGGTCACAACCCCCATTGGGGTCGCGTATCAGATATCTACATTATGATTCATAACTGTAGCAAAATTACAGTTATGAAGTTGCAATGGAAATAATTTTGTAGTTGAGGTTTGCCAGAAAACGAAGAATTGTATTAGAGGGCCACAGCACTAGAAAGGTTGGGAGCCACTGCGGGAAGTCAATAAGTTTGTGGTTACTGGTTCTCCAGCAGCAACTAACTAATGCAGAGAGAGATTCCTATCTGTTTGAACCTCTGAGCCATAGGAACCATAGGAATATATATATGATATACAAAATATATAAATGAATACCACAAAGAAAGAAAATTGAAAATATGTTTTTTTCTTTTGTTTTTCAAGACTCAATCTCTCTGTGTAGCCCTAGCTTTCCTGGAACTTGCTTTTGTAGATCAGGATGGCCTCGAACTCACTGAGATCTGCCTTCCGCTACCTCCTGAATGCTGTAATTAAAGACTTGTATTACCTACCATGCCAGCTGAAAATATAATCTTTGTCTTAATTTTTCGATAGTTTTTCATTACTTTCTTATTTTTATTAAATAGAAATTCCCGGAGTTGGGTGGTGGTCGTGCACACCTTTAGTCCCAGCACTCAGGAGGCAGAGGCAGGTGGATCTCTGTGAGTTTGAGGCCAGCCTGTTTATAGAGTGAGAATTCCAGGATAACTGTCTGGGGGTTGGTGGAGGGGATTCCTCGCTCTTACCTCCCTGGTTTATGCAGCCTGGCACCTGCCTGCTTTTTCTGTCTCCAGTCAGTAGATAATTAGTGCTGGGGCATCTTGACTGCCATCATGTTGTAAGGCTTTTGAGTTCCAGAAATAAAGACTGGGCAAAACTCCAATCTCCTTAGCAAAAGGCGCCATCTCCTTATCTGCAACATGATGCCCTTACTGTGTACACACACATACGTGTTCACAACTTGACAGAGCTATGACTGATGTCAAACAAACAGCACATATTTAAAACCTTTACTTCAGCAAATTAAGAATAAATGTTGGAATCATCACGATGTTCAGCTTATCTCTTATTCTCAAAAGTCTCCTGTGATCTCTTTTATAATCTCTCTTTCCGTTTCACCTCATGCCTCAGAGTACTTCTCTAGAGAGATGCTAGAATAGCTCCACGATGATGGAAGTTCTTGTTGGGAGGGAATTGAATCATTGCTGTGAAGAATACCCCATTTTGTTTGTTTCAATGTAGTTAACCCTCCAGTTGTTTATGAAGTCAGTGAGCACCAGGACCTCACAGTACAGGAAAAACAATTCTTTCTATTGATCATCGTGATTAACTGGCTGATGGGTTTTAGAGATCTTTCTGCTGGGTCGGCAGAGCTATGCCAAGTTCATAGTGTTGCGCAGGGTGTCACATACCAATGGAAAACACCGTCTCCTTCCAGGAAACTAGCTCCTGGTGGTAAGGGGAGAAGTTAGCTGTGTGGGTGGAGAAAGGGGCTTGTCTCTGATGGAGAGAGGAACATAGAGCAAAAGGGCCATTTCTTTCATGGAATCAGCAGATGCCGCTTTGACAAGGGCACCTTTATCTGAGTCCTCTATCTCTCGTTCATATTCCTCTTTCCCCTTAATTATTTAGACCAGAGATTGGTGACTTTGTAATAATTCCCTCAGAGCTTACTGGGTTTAAAGAGGTTCTTCACATCCAAGGGCAAGGCAGGATGATCCCTCTTCTTTTCCTAGAGAACACTTCCAACTATTGTTTCAGATTTCAAGAGTTTATTGATTAAAAACCCAGGTACATAAGCACTAAAAGTAAACAATGCTTTCTATTTTAGTATAAGCCACATTTATTTTCCTTCTAAATAAAAACAGAAATAGGCTCTGGAGAGATGGCTCGCAGTGGCTAAGAGCAAGCATTTCTTGTTCTTGCAGAGGACCCAGGGTCAATTCCTAGAATCCATGTGGGAGCTCATAGCTGCCTGTAGCTTCAAAACTACAAAATCCAGATCCCTCTTCTGATGACCTGAGGTCCATCCATGTGTGTGCTACATATACACAAACTCAAACACACACTTATACACATTAAACAAACAAACAAATAAATAAATCTAAAAATTGCCTTAAAATTCTGTTTTAGGTCTAAGTAGGTTATGAACAGCTTATATTATTCATGAACATTTGAAGTATCTTATATTTAATTTTAAACATGTGATGGTTCTTTACTATTGTCAATGAATATTTAGCTGTGTCAGGGGTTTTGAAAAGGAAATTATTTCCCACCTTTCTTACTTTTGCATTTTTTTTCTTTCGAGACAGAGTTTCTCTGTGTAGCCCTGACTGTCCTGGAACTCACTATGTAGACCAGGCTGGAGCCTCAAGCTCAGAGATTCGCCTATCTGTGCTTCCTGAGTGCTGGAATTAAAGGCATGTGTTACGATGCCTAGCTTCACTTGCTTATCACTAATTTTTAAAAGAGTGGATCTTTTTATCTTCTCAAAATTTTTTATATACATTTGTTTATTGTGTGTGTGTGCTAGTGCACTCACCTCATGTATGCATGTGGAGGTCAGAAGACAAGTTTTGGGAGTCAGAAATTAGTCTCAGGTCATCAGGCTTGTATAACAAGTTAATGTATGCACTGAGTAATTTGGCAGGCCTGCCAAAATGTTTAATGTCATCATATTCTATAGCTAGAATGAAGCTAGAGCATCCAATGACCAGAAATGGTGAAAAATGCATGCCAGAAACTTAAAGGAAATTGTCTAAAGTCAGAATATACTCATATCTTATATAATTAAAATGTACTTTTCATTCTAATAATATAAGGAAGCTTTTAGAATCTGAAAATAGGAGAGTTTGTATTTTAAAAGATAGCTAGTCAACATTCAAATATCTTCTTTTGATAGTCAAGTTTTAGTAGAATAAATAGCTTAAGACAGCTCTCTTAGATTTTCTTCTTTTAACTTCACACAGCACAGAAATCTCATCCATTCTCTTGTCATCTCGTTCCCTTTCTGTTCCCGAAGAAACGAGCCAACAGTGCTTGGAGGGAAAGTCAGCTTTTGTTCCACCAGGTCCTGTCTGGCTTTTGCTGGCACCACCATGGCCTGGACTGATTTTAGTTAATTCAGTGCCCACATTTTGCCCAAGTTTTTGGTCTGCGTTGAGTGGCAAAGTCCTTTCAAAACAATAAGAGCCATTGTCAGCAGTCTCTGTGGTACCAAGATGCATCATGGCAGAACAGCCAAAGAAAGGCAGGGATGACCCAGAGGGCTGACCCAGAGTGCTGACCCAGTGTTCTGGCCAGAGAGGTGTATAGATCATCAACTCTGGTGGAACTTTGGAAGGTTTTCTTGCTAAGGTGATGGAAAAGAAGCCAGAACCTAAACCTCATATTAATTCAGTTGCTAGGATTATGTGTGTCATAAAACTGTGAGTTATGATCTCAAGCTTTGTAAATTTCAATTTATGAAGATGTCCCCAAGATAAGTTTCAGTCAGCCTTTAGAGTTTATTTGTTAGAAACTAGAACACTTACAGTTCCTGGATTCTGCGATGACCTTGCTATTAAAGTTACTCATAAAAAAATGATCCTTAAATTCCCATGAAAACAATGCTCACCGTTCATCATCTTCCATGGGGAATGCTGCTCTTTTTTTTCCCACTTATTTTTATTCTTTTACACTTTCATATGTGAATGTACTTATTTTAGTTATTTCTCCTCTGTTACCCTGTTTCATCTGTCTTCTGTCCCACTGACTCCCACTGAAGCTCCTCTTTGACTCCCACGTCTTCTTGTGGGGCTCACTACCTGTGATTAGGGTTCCTTGCATGAGGATGGATGGGACAGTTGTTTACTGGAGTGTAGGCAACTTACTAGTGGCTACACCACAGAAGAAAGCAACCCCCTCCTCCCAGCATGAGGAGGAGTTCATTGCCTCATTGTCGATGGACCCTCAGAGAAGGGTGGGGCCTCATCAGCTCCTCCCTCATCCATGATGAGATATTGACAGGCACAATCTTGTTCAGGCCTTGTGTAGATAACAATGGCTGCGTGAGTTTAGGAGTGCCCATCATGTCCAGACGATGTCTTTGTGAAGTCAGAAGGAGACCATCCCCTGGCTCCTACATCCTCTCCACCCCTTTCTTCCATGAGGCCCTCTGTGCCTTGGGGACGGGGATGATAGAGATGTCTATTGAGGTCTGAGCCTTTCAACCAGCTGAGAGTCTCTGAACTAACCCCATGAGAGAAGAAACCCCTCTGAAGGCTGAGCACAGGACTCGTCTATGGATTTTAACATGACTATTTGAAAGGCAATTTGACAACATGACCAATTAGCAAAACAATGGAAAGAGGTTCCTCCTGTGCCCTGTGACCTCCCTAGCCATGGACTCCTGACAAGATTTATAGCACCAGATCGGGATTCCCTCTTATTGCGTGGGCCTTGATTCCAATCAGAAAACGAGTGGTTATCCCCTTAAGAGTCATGCCACAGTTGCACCAGACACGTATCTTAGCAGGCCATTATTGTTGCCCACAGCTTGGTACAGCTGTTGATGAATTTCCTTCCCTTTGAACATTATGAAAACCAGCCAGCAGGGAGACAGCTTTCAGTTCAGTTCTAGTTTGATTTCTGTCTTGCGACCAAAATCTGTGGTGCCTTTAACAAAAGGGTCTCGCCGTCAAGGTCTGGCGGCATGTGGTGCCATTTCGGCAACCAGCAGACTATTACAGACCATTCTATACACTTAGGAGTGCACCTCCTGTGGCCAGCTAGATTCTTTCTGCTACCCTGGAGTCCGGTGATTCTGTTGAGTTGGTAACATGCATATTTTCTTCAGCATTGTTGATGATACCTCTTTCAGTTACTTTGTTATTTCTTCTTGTAGATTTTGTTTTGAGTCAGAGTCTCACTAGGTAGCCTAGGCTGGCCTTGAACTCATGAACATATTGTTGAAGCTTCCAAAGTTGAGTTACAGATATGCAGTATCATGCTCGGCCATGTTTTCCTTTTAGTCCACTCACCCAGATTTGTTTTTTTCCCTCTGATTTCCTGATTTTTTTTTAATTTAAAAAAGTGACTATTAAACCCTGTCTCGAAAAACCAAAAAAAAAAAAGTGACTATTTTTACCTTGAAAAATTATATGAGAAAGTGAAACATGATGCTTTCTTATTAGTAGAGCATGTGATGATACAGCACAAATTAAATGTTTTATTTTATCCTTGGGAAGAACTGAGTTTATGGCCTTCATTTCGTGTCCCAGCTGTTCAGGAATCACTAAGCCCACTGGGAGTTGTGTGAGTTATGTAATCGGCTGGAATTATTTGCATTTGTGGAAGCACACTCGCTCTCTATGTTAGGCAGAGCTGGATGGAGCTGCCCTTTTCGAGGATGCAGGGTTATGACTCTCGGTGGGACTGTGGTGTTCTCCTAGTGGAGTGCAGATGTAAATTTATTTACCCTTTTTGCAACCTTTGAGCAAAAACACAGCATTCTTCAGCAGCTTGCCTCACTGCTGCCTTGCAAAGATACCATGGGAAGGGACTAACAAGAGAAGAAAAAAGCATCCATTGGGCTTAGAACATGTGACAGTACCAATATTTATGGGTTGTAATTCGTTCAGCCCCCTCCGTTCTCCTTCTCTTCCTTTAAACTCAAGGCATATAAATAAACACAGCATCTCTTGCCGAGCAGTTTCGTTCTTTCATGGCGGGAGAGAGGGAAAGAGCTTCCTTTGTGCTGCATCACTGTTCTGGGATTTCCTTCCCAGTCCCTCAACGTGAGTCATGAAACTTGGCTCTTTGAAGTTCCAGATTCCGGAATGAAAATAAATATGTATGACTGTGCTGTCATCCCACTATCCAAGCCTGTGTGTGAGGCCACCTACAGCAGCCGACACGGGTTGTCTTGCACGGACTTATGAAATGGATTCATTTTATGTATAATCCCCTTCGCACTAAAAAGTGAGACTAGGAAGGAATTGATATACATTTCCACGGGCTCTGTCGCATCGTATGCCTACTCAAAGGCTGCTTAAATCCTCAAGAATTTATTTTCACTAAGGCAGAAGATGGCATATAGGAACAATAAAATTGTGTTCCAAAGAATCATTGCAGCGATCTTTTTGATTAAAAAAAAAAAGTGCTGTTTAAGGCACTGTTCCTGTGTTGTACCTGGAGCTCCTGGCAGGACAGCTGGATGGAATGTGAGAGCTCCAGACAGGCCAGGGCTAATGAAACTCATTGACATTCTAGGCGGAAATGGAGGAAGCCACTGGCCAGACGCGATTTTCTCAGAGATATCAGGGTATTGCTTGCTAGACAAGGGGAGTAACTTTGGTATGGGAGGAAAGCTTGGCCTTTGGAGTTACACTATCTTTATTAATCTTGGTAAACCTGCTGAGCAAGTGGCTTTAATTCCTTCATTGGTGAACTAGGAAGGATAATCCTTCCTTCCCTCGCTCCCTCCCTCCCTCCTCCTTCCTTCCTTTCTTCCTTCCTTGCTTTCCTCCTCCTCTTCCTCCACTGCTGCTGATAGAACCTGTGGCCATGTGCATGGCAGGCAAGTGCTATACTATTCAACTTCCCCACCCTATCTATATTTATCTTTAAGGATGGTCTAGTGGTTAGAATGAAACATATGCGTACATGTGCATGTGTGTATACAATTCCACTGACTGGGAGAAGATCTTCACCAACCCCGCAACTGACAAAGG
>NC_022022.1:23115974-23142457 GCF_000317375.1 Microtus ochrogaster | reverse complement strand
GTTATTCTTATTGTTTTTGGTAGTAGAGTTTGTGTGTCTCCCTTCTTTGAGTTGTGCTGGTGAAGGGTCGCTAGATGCCTGAGTTATTGTAGGCAGTGTTGGCAATGTTGGATTCCTTGGGTTGCGATTTTCCTCCTATTACTTTCTGTAGGGCTGGATTTGTGGCTACATATTGTTTAAATTTGTTCTTATCCTGGAATGTCTTGTTTTCTCCATTGATAGTGAACAATAGCTTGGCTGGGTATAGTAGTTTGGGGAGGGAAATGGGAGGCGGTGGCGGGGAAGAGACAGGAATCTTTAATAAATAAATAAAGTAATTAATTAAAAAAAAGAAACTCAACAAATGGTAATTCTTATAGTTATTCAGGCTCTAACCAGGCACGCTGGTGCATGCTTTTAATGCCAGCACTCAGGAGGCAGAGGACGGGTTAGATGCAGACACAGGTGGATCTTTATGAGTTCAAGGACAGATTGGGTCTATATAGCACGTTTCAGGGCAGGCAGAGATACATAATGAGACCCTTCCTTGAAAAATGAAAAGAAAAAGAAAAAAAGAAGAAGAAAACATTTAGCTACTATCAGACTCAGAATCTTGAAGTCAGGTGTTTAAAAGCTCTGGGGATGTAAAACATTGGCTGGGAATGCTGGCACTGTTCTAGCGCCATGCTAGAACCTGCGTGCCCTGGAGCAAGGAAACAGCAGTGGTTCCTAGTCACGACAGGTACAGCAAAGATTTACAATCAAGGTTGTCACTGTTGTGCTAGGGGAGTATTGAGGTTAACCTGTAAAGCATAACTGTTCTCTTTGTGCTTGTATTTGGTTTATCTTTTTAGAGTCCTGGGCTCATAGAATATGGGGTTTTAATAGTTTACCAATGGCACACGCTGGTAGAATTTGCTGAGGAAGGCAGAGTCAGATGCTACGGAGCCGCTGCCAGAGTCAGACATGCCAGAACTTTGCTGGTAGGCCACGACCTCATGGTGATACAAATAAGCGGCACCTTACTTCATTCAACAAATGATGATGAATTCATTACTACAACTGATGATATACCTGGGGTATGATTATATTAACTACATATTTGGAAAATTTTTCTTTTATTAATTGCTTTTATGTCCTATTAAAAGTCCATTTTGATATCCTAACTTTATCTTGGTCTGGGGTTGTAGCTCAGTAGTAGAGCTCTTTGCCTAGTCCTTGCCAGAATGTGAGACAGTTCAATTTCTGGGGCTGGAAAATGAAGCAAAAACTGCACTAATTTTAACTACAGTCTTGTAAGCAGCAACAAGAATGTTGCCTCCAATTTTCTCATGTGTAATCAAGGTTCTCTTTTTCTTCTAGTGATTGAGTGGATTAATGTAATAAAGTTGTCAGAATGCTGAGAAAAGCCCACTACACCTACAGATGTGAGTGTATGATTATGATCATAAGTCCATGGGATCCTAATTTGTCACAGAGACTCTCAAGGGTGGGGACGTAGCTCAGTTGTAGAGCAGAGTATAGCAGAGGGCGGTAGGCACGTGGTTCTGGGGTGGAATTCAAGGCATAAAATCTCATGGACATGGTGGCACCTGTTAGGAATCCCAGCCCTGGGGAGGTGGAGGACACATTTTCCTAGTGGAAATTTTTATCAAGATAAGCAATGAAGCACTTAGCATCGTTGTTGCTCCCATATTCCATTTGTCTGGGTAAAAATACAAATAACACCAAAAACAGGTCTATTAGGCTAATACCACATGGATGACATCAGTATAGTACTTAGAGAGAACTTGATACACTTACCATAAAGTCTTTTAGTAATCTGTCATAGACTTTTCAGTAGGCAAGTCCATTTTCAAATTAGAAGAAGAAAATCACTCCAAGTGGGGTTTTCAGAAGGACTTTTCATTTATTATTGACAGCCAGTATTACATTCCCCACGAACTTATTTTTTTTGGTGCAGAGTGCCCTATTTCTCTCTGAAGAGTGGGTGTCTACTCTAGAGACTCACAGGGGTAGTTTTCACAGTTCTGCTGAGGTCCCAATTTCTCCATGATGTTCAGGCAGCAGCAGTCTCCCAGATGTGGATGTGTCCATATTAACTCAGGCAAGGTACACATCAGCAGACCTCAAAGGAGCCCTCTTAACGCAAGGACATCTTGGCTCCACAGCTTGCTTCCTTTGACATCCTGCCTAAGGTCCTGCAAAGCCTGCCGTCAAGCTAATGACCTCATTCACTCTCCCGAGTATTTATAATCCCTGAAATCAAAATACAAACAAAAATGGGTTAAAAATAAGCTTTGTGGGCCAGTGAGATGGGTCAGTGTGGATTGTCTCCAAGCCTGATAATTCAAGTTCCATCTCAGGAACAGGGTGGAGCTGAGAACTAACTTTGTAGACTCCATGAATTGTCCTCTGATCCTTGCGGTCACCAAGGCACATATGCCCACCTCTATGAATGCATAATGAATGAATGGATGGGTGAAGAAAGAAATGTTAGCAAGTGAAAAAGTAACATCCTTGGCTGACAGTAATTTGAGAAAACCATTCACCTCCAAGAGCATATGTGAAAGAGAAAGCATTTGAACTGTCCATGGTTCAGGGTTGGTGTGCCATAGCTTTGCAGCCTTGCAACTGTGTTGCATTTGTGAGTCAAACTCATCTCGTTTCAGAAGTTGCACAAAGGAAGCCTTTGTTCTAGTGTCTCATCACCCATCACCCATCACCCCTCACCCATTACTCCACTGCCTAAGTTCCGGGCCTTTCTGCTCAACTCTGTCAGGAGAAAAGGCACTCACCCTGGAGTGCCTGGAAGGATCAGCAGACTGCCTGGACTCAGGACATGACTGCCTTAATTTATGTCCCTTGGCTTTTCAGAGTGCTTAGCTGTGTGTGTGTGTGTGTTCCTAGCCACCAGGGGAGTTGCAATACAATTTCAAAGTTTTTGTTTGTTTTACTGTTTATGATATAGACTGCAGATTGTAGGTTTTGTCGAGAGTAAAACCATTTATTCTCCAACAGCACATTTGGCTCACACTAGCAATGGAACAGAATAGGAAGGTGTGCTCACACTTTCTCTTCCAGCTCCCTAACTGGATGTCTTTTACCTGACTTATAATGCTCTCACTGAGTTCTCTGAGTCCCTGCATGGAGGAAATGACTGATTGTTTAAATTTGCATCTAGGCAAAGTGACAACTTTGTTTCCAAAATTCCCATATGGCCATAACTCCTGGTCTCAGGGAAAACCCTTCACCTTCCTGGCTTTGCTGTGTGAACGCACTCATTGCGGCCATTTCTGTCTTTCTTTGTTCAGTGTTTCTTATTTGTACCTTTGCTCTACTTAAGTTCTCCTCCTCATTTCTCCCCATTTCTATAACCAAAATTTATGCTGGCTAGTTTTATGTCACCTTGACACAAGTTAAAGTCATTGGAGAAAAGGAAGCCTCAACAAGACCGAGCTGTAGGCAAGCCTATAGGTCATTTTCTTAATTAGTGATTGAAGGGGGTGGGCCCAGCCCATTGTGGGTGTTGTCATCCCTGGGCTGGTGGTCCTGAGTTCTATAAGAAAGCAGGCTGAACAAGCCAGAGTGAGAAAGCCAATAAGCAGCACTCTTCCATGGCCTCTGCATCAGCTCCTGCCTCCAGGTTTCTGCCCTTTTTGAGTGCCTATCCTGACTTCCTTCCATGATGGACTATGATCTGGAAGTGTAAGGCAAAAAAGTGCTCCCCAACTTGCTTTTGATCATGGTGTTTCACTATAACAATAGTAACCCTAACTAAGACAGAATTTAAATGGAGAAGATCATCTATATCAAGCAAGTACTTTTGGATACATGATTTAAAAGAGAGGCTGACTTTTTAATATCACAAGATATTATATCTTTTAGTTTTACCTGTTGTTGAAGTGGTAAGAGAATTGCTTCTCAGAGATGAACTAGCTGCTAAAATTCTTTTCTGTGTGGAAATGGATAGAAGCAATGATCTCTGTGGGGTGTTTCTAGCCCTAAAAATGTCCACGCACTGATGAGCTTGTGTTTCCTTGGACAGGGGAGGACATATGGAAGCCTGTCTTCCCATAGATTGTGTTTTCTTGGTCAGTGCCTGAACACCTGCTTGGGATTGTTAAGAGCCATCCCCTGTAGTACCCGGAGCACTCCCTTTTAGCTTGGAGCAGCAAAATGCCCCTTCAGTGGTGTTTCTGGAGCAGCTTGGAATTCCCGTAGCCTCAGTAATCCAACAGCTCTGACAGCTAATTTCTTCTGTATTTTCTTTTTGAAAGAGGGGATTCTATTTAGGGGTGATGGAGAAATTACGTATATTCAAATATTCCGAATGAGCAGAAATTGACTGTCTAATCAGAGCATTAATTTATTAAACATACATCAAAACACAAATTTAAAAGGTGAAAATACTTCTATTTGTTTCATAAAGGAATAAGCCAACCATTTTTTTTTTATTGTTCTCTATTCCAAAGCAGTTTAATGTTGATGGGAAAAGCTGAGCAGGTAGTAGGGGTGTTTGAGAGTGCTGACTAGTTTTTGTCAAATGAACACAAACTACAATTCCTTGGGAAGAGGGAACCTGCAATTGGGGAATTGTTTCCATCAGGCTGGCTTGTGGCACAATGGAGGAGCCCTGGCTTGATTGATCATCGGTGAGGAGGGCCCAGCCCAGGGTGAGCAGTGCCACCCCTAGGCAGGTGGTTCTGGATGGCATTAGAAAGCCAGCTGAGTCAGAGGGGGGAAAGCAAGGCAGGAAACAGCATTCCTCTCTGGTCTCTGCCTCAGGTTCTGCCCTTGGCGTCCCCGATCGTGGACTATAACCTGGAAGTGTAAGCCAAGGAAACCCTTTCCTCCTCAAGTTGCTTTTTGGTCAGTGTTCAATCATAATAACAGAGAAACAATGTTGAATATCTCCTATTGCGTCTTTTATCATTTGCTTCCATAAATAACGTCGCACATTAATCTGGTGCATATATTATAACTGGCACACGTTACTAACCATTACGTTTATTAGTTTATTGTGATGATTACGGTGCACAGTTGATTGACATTTTGGGGTGAATTTTTAAAATATTTTTTAAAAATTATTTGTTACTGTGTATGCGTGTGATTTGTGTGTGGACATGCCATGGTGTGTGTCTCTTATCTCCTGTCTTTATGTGGGTTCGGGGGATCAAACTCAGGCTGTGAGCTTACATGGCAAGCACCTTTCCCTGCTGTTTAACTTAAAGACCTCTTTCTGTTCCAGCAGGCCACTTTGGTCCTGTCTTCTTAGTGGCTTCCGTGCTGTGACGGTGTATTGCTTTTCCTGTTTTCAGTGACTTTCACAGTTTAGGAGAGCTGAGGCAATGAGGTCATTGTGGGCTATCCCTCGGTCAGAATTTGTGGGGTGATTTTTTTCCCCTCATAATTAGATCACATTATGCTTTGGGGAAGATGATCCCAGAATAGAGTTTCATCTCCATCACATCCCATTAGAGATAACTTCACTGATGTGACTCACCCATTGATGTGAGCCTGGCCATTTGGCTGAAATACTGTCTGTCTGTGAGTGTGGGTTTTCCAGGGAAGTCAACCATTTAGAAACCATTCTTGACTAGTATTCCAAACAAAGATTCTAGATTCCAGATTTACAAGTTAATTTGGAAACTTACACACACATAGTCTTGAGAATAATGAAAATGATTGAAATGCTGCCCTTCCCGCCCCCTTTTCTGTCTGAAGACCTTCATTAGCTAAGCTCACAACTTCTCTCCCACCACTCTCCATAGGAGGCCGGCCTCCCTGGTTGCAGTCAGCACTTAGGAAGCAGGGAGAGGGGGGGATGTGACATTTTCCTCCGGAATGCTTCAGCTCCATGGAGGAATGGCTGCCCTGTGGACACTGATCTAGGCTTGTCAGTTCCCATAGCTCCCCAGGCGCTGAGATCTCTGACATAGCACCATGGGTATTTTCAGCTTTTGTGAAAGCCTTGCTTAGAGAGCAAAAAATATTTCCTAACTCTCGCTGGCAGACTTCTTTCTAGCAGACTCAGCCCAAGCTGATGGGATTGCAAAGCCTGGCCAGCGGGCACAGAGTCGTTGTTTTTATTTAAAACAAAAAGAAGGGCAGAAGAGGTAGTGCAATGGTGGAGTGCCTGCCTAGAACGTGCAAGGCCCTGAGTTCCTTCTCTAGCCACCAAAGCCAAAACAATAGCCAAAACAACTGAAAGAAATACTGGAGCTGGGCGATGGTAGAGCTCACCTTTAATCCCAGCGCTCGGGAGGCAGAGGCAGGTGGATCTCTGTGAGTTAGAGGCCAGCCTGGTCTACAAGAGCTAGTTCCAGGACAGGCTCCAAAGCGACAGAGAAACCCTGTTTTGAGAAACCAAAAAAAAAAAAAAAAAAAAGAAATACTGGAAAGTGCATTTTAGTGTAGTGTAGGTAACGTTGACTTGGGTTTTTGTCTTATTTTTTTATACTAGTGGCGCTAGAAAAGTCACTCCCTTAGCGGACTGTTTATGAGTTCTCAGTGTGATTCTCTGCATCTGAACCCAAGGAGTTCCCTTTAAACCAAACCTTTTGCTTAAACTCATGTGCAGTTATCTATGTCATTAGTGACATCCAAAGTAATTTAAAAAATTATGCATCTATTTCTCCATACACTTACCTTTGTTTTGAAATTTAACATTTGTGCTATTACTTACATAAGCACACATGTACAATTAACCTCTTTTCCCACACATGCCCTGTAAATGACATTTTCTTAGCCATTAACATAGACAGTAGGGTAAAAACTACACCATTTTCTTTCTAGAATTTAGGCACATGGTAGGCCCCTTAGAGTTATTTCATTCCTAGTGGAAGTAAATTAAAAGATGTCTGTGCATTAGATTGCATCTTAAACATTCCTGTGCCCATCACACTTTTAAAGTCAATGCTATTATGCCAGCATGCCTGGCCTCTCTACCTTGCTGAAGATCCAGGATGCCATTGACCCTGGAATCCATGGATTGACCAGACTAGTGGGCCCGTAAGCCCTTGGGATCCTCCTCTCTCTGCTGCTCCCATCACTGAGGGTACAGGTTGTGCAAAAATCCCCATTGTATGTGTCTGGATGTGTGTGAATACATGTGCGTGTGGCGGTGCGTGCACACATGTCTGTGTGCATGTAGAAACCTCCCTGAAGCTGATGGCAGGTGTCTTCCTCGATTGCTCTCCATCTTATTCATGGAGGCAAGGTCTCGCCCTCTCACTTGAGCCCCGAGCTTCCTGTTACAACAGGTCTTGTTAGCCAGCTTATTCTAGGGATCCCTTTTCTCCATCATGAGTGCTGAAATTACAGGGAACCACCGTACCCTCCCTGCTGAGCATTTATATGAATTCCGTGGATCCAAATTCCACTCTTCATGTTTGCACGGCAGGTGCTTTAACCCCTGAGCAATCTCCTCAGTTCTTTAAACTTCTTTAATATAATTCTTAAAAAATACATCCAAATCTCCCTAATGGTTTCAAACCTGCCTCTTTTATGAATGGCTCGTTTGTTCAAGTCATCCCCATTCAGTCTCTTCATTGCCTTAGGCTACATTGCTTAACCTTCTTATTAGGGGCGTTTGCTTAATGGCTAAGTTCCATGATGGTCTGTGCAATGAATGCATTTCCATTTTTACTTCTCTGTGGTTTCCTTCCACCTCCATCATATTAAGGCTGAAATCTGGTGTTTCCATGATCACTTTGACTCATTCCTTCTTTCTGTTATTCAGTAAATATTCTCAAACGCCAAGTTTATGGCTGCTGTTGGGCTAGACACCAGGATTCATGTTAGGAATGAATTGTGGAGCTCCCTGCTTTGTGGAGCTCACAGCTCAGTGCCCACTGCTGCTGACACCAGCTTTGACGTGAGGAAAAGAAGTAAGCTATAAACCCAGAGGCTTAACTGACCACATTTGTCCTTTAGGAGCCGGGGGGCTATGCTTTTTGTCTTGGTGTGTTTAGCTTTTTTTTTTTTTTCAGCATGACAACACATGGTTCACCTAAGAAGAGCAAACCTCAATTTAGAAAATGGCATTTTCTCAAAACCATTCCTTGGCCTCTACAGATCTGCGGGGACGTTTTCTTGATTAATGGTTGATACAGTGGGGCCTGACCCTCTGTGAGCAGTGGTCCTGGTTGGTATAAGAAGGCTGTGGAGCTAGACTGAGCATGCTATGGAGAGCAAGCCTGTAAGCAGCATTCCTCCATAATCTCCACTTTAGTTCCTGCCTTAGTGTCCCTTGATGATGGCATTAAGTGCTATAAGATGAAATAAAACCTTTCTCCCCAAGTTGCTTTGGATCATGGGTTTTCCACAGCAACTGTTGTAGGAGGCTGCTTGTTCGTTCCTGGTTGCCCAGACCTGAAATAATCACATAGAAACTATATTACTTGCAATACTGTTTGGCCAATATCCTAAGTGTGTTGCTAGCTGGCTCTTATACCTTAAGTTAATCCATTTCTATTAATCTGTAGAGAGGGGAGCCCTTTGACTGTCCCATCTCTCTTTTCTCTCGGAGAAGAGTAAATATGTAGGAAAGACCAGGATGGAGTTTACCTGGTACTCTGCAAATAACAGGAGTAATGCCTGTTCTGTCGGCAGCAACGGGCCCTCAGAGATTCTGCTAAGCGGCTCCATGGGAGCAGAAAGCAAGGGCTTCGAGCAGTGGCTCAGCGACTTTGTCAGCCTCTGGAAACTGGAACTAAAAAGTCGTCCAACAGTTCTAAATGTCAGACTGAATGCTTCTCAGCAGGCAGCGTACAGTGTCGACGTTCCTCTTGTGCCCTGGCCTATCGTGTGAGATGCTAGATCCCGCCCTCTTAGCACTTCACCGATACAAGAGCCAAAAAACAACTTGGTTTACAATTAAGATTCTGTGATGTGATGTCATTACCAGTATGCCTGGGACTTTAATTGAGCAAGTTTTTGTGAACTTGTTTTATCCTTTTGATCCTCAGAGACCATGCTCTTCCCCCCCCATGATTACCTCCCCCCTCCAATGGAAACTCCTTGTGGATGCCTAAGTGTTACCCTTTCTAAATTGGTGCTAAGGAACACAGAGGGTTCTTGACCACATACAAAGTGAACTGTGGAAACATTTGGTAAAATAACGTAAGACTAGCCATCTGAAATCCACGGTCACAGTTCCAGGAAATTGAAAAGAGTGGTTGTGATTTAAGTATCTGAATACTTGTTTGTGATTTTGCTGGCTCCGAGAAGGTTTTGTGAATGTGAACACTACATCTGTTGAAACTGTGGTCTTAATTTAGATAAAATAGACCAGGAAAGACAAATGGTGGGCATGCTTGTGGGTGCTCAGAGAGACGCCATGGGAACTGGGAGAGTGACCCGTCCTTGACTCCATGGTGGCTCCTGATGGTCTGTATAGGAAACTGTGAATAGAAGCGAGGATCCAGGCAAGTGCTCTGTGAAATGTTTTTGATGCCTTCATCAAAACACACAGCAGTGGGTTCCACTTGAGAATTTCTAATTTGAGAGATGAAAGTGGGGTGGGGTGGCTAAGAACTCGCATGTCTAAGTTACTAGGTGATGCTTGTGCCAATCTTGCAGATCCAGAGACTTCTGAAATAAGAATTATTCTCATGATTTATTATGCAGAATAATCACCTTGGAGAGCCCAGAAAGTCTCCATCAAGAACATCACATGGGACTCAAGAGTCAGTGATTTAATGTTTTCTCCCTTGGGGCTGGAGAAATGACGTAGCCGTTAAGAGCACTGGCTGCTCTTCCAGAGGACCCAGGTTCAATTCCCAGCACCCAAATGGCACCTCACAATTGTCTGTTACTCCAGTTTCAGGGATCTGACATTCTCATACAGACATACATGCAAATAAAACAGTAATGCATATAAAATAAGAATAAAAAATTAAAATCATTAAAAAATAATTTTTTCTTTTATTTTTGAGATTCTAATATAATTACATAATTTATTTCCTCCCTTCCCTCATTCAAAATTCTCACATACATTCTTCCTTGCTTTCTTTGAAATTCATGGCCTCTTTTTTCATTAATTGTTCTTACATGAATATGTACATATGCATATACATATATATTTCTAAATACACCTGTTCAATCTGTATAATGTTACTTGTGAATATGTTTTTGGGGCTAACTATTTGGTATTGGATAATTAATTGATATTCTCATCCCTGGAGACCATTATTTCTTCCACTCTCAGCGTTCCTTAGTTGCCTCTAGTTCTTTACATGAGGTTGAGACCTCATGGGTTCTCCCCTGTCTACTTTGGCATGTCTATTAAAAAGTCTTATGGTGATTCTGGCACTTCAGCCTCAAGGATAGTGATCTGAAGACTTTAAGCTGCAGAAATATCCATAGCTTGTTAGAGATGAGCCCTCTATGTTTTCACAAGTATCTATAGTGAAGTTCTAATGTTCCTTTAAGGGTAAGAGAAAATCACGTGGGAACATTATAATAGTTTAATGGCTTAATCGTGCCATAGGCCAAATCACTTCTCATAACTTTGCATAACGAATTGTGATTCAATATGACAAACAGTTAGCAAAAATCTGATGCCACCTGCTCTCAAGTCAACCAAGTCTTTTCAGTGGAGACAGTAAAATGTGATGGAAAAAGAAGAGACTCTCAAGGTGGATAGATTCTGACTCTGCTACTTCCACTGCTTGGGCAAGGTGTGGTGGTTGGTTTTCTCTTCTGGAAAGAAATAACAATTCCTGACTCACACTGTGAAGATTAAGAGTGTGATATGTGTCAGATGTATGGTGTAGATTCCCATGCCCTGTGAGTGACTGCTAAATAAGACAGCTATAAAACAAAGAGGCAGGGGAGGAGTGTGCAGTGAATAGGATCAAAGTACATTGTATCCATGTATGAAATTCTCAAAGAGTTAAAAAAAAAACCATTGTCTTAGTCACTTTTATATTGCCGTAATAAAATACCATTACCAAGGCAACTTGTAAAACAAAAAACAAAACAACAACAAAACAAAACAAAAAAGACCAGTTGACTGAGCTTACGGTTATAGAGGGCTAGAGTTCATGATGGTGGAACAGGGAATCACTGAGAGTTCGCATCCCCATCCACAGCCCCGAGGCAGGGAGACTGCACACAGAGAATGGTGCCAGTATTTTGAAACCTCAAAGGCCTTCTGCAGTGGCACACCTCAGCAACGCCATCCCTCATCCTTCCAAGCAGTTCCATTAACTGTCAAAGATATGAGCCTATGGGAACCGTTCACATACAAGAAGTCATCCCAAACATTATAATAAAGGAAGTAATGGTAGGTAACACGTCTCTCATTTCTTAGTTTGTTCCACTGGCTCTCAGGTGAAGACTGCTGTCCAACATCATCCTCCTCAGCCAGCAATTTCAGCCAAAGCATTTGAAAGGATTTTGATTAAGTCTAAAAGTCTAAAAGAGTCTTTTCTGTAAGATTTAGGAATCTTTTTGAAGATATAAATTAAAGAAAATTTAAAACAAATTTTTTTAGATGTTGTGCAATGGACAGGATTCCTTTCTATATCAAATAGGCACGGTGCATGCATATTTTCTGGAATGCTAATGAAAGGTTTGAAAAAATGAGGTGTGTTTGTATATATTGTCTTGGCCAAAGTCCATAAGAATAATAAGAGCCAGTTCCAAATCAATATATGTTATTTGAAAGATCGTGATTATATGAATGTATTAAAAAAATTCTGGCATTCATTGTTAAGCTTGGTAGCTGCAAGGAGTATCCTTTTCTCTAGCACACTTCTCCATTCCTCTTTTTCCTTCACTGAGGAAGAACAGACGGAGAGACTCAGCTAGGATTGTTGAAGGAACTTTAATGAACATACAAAGTAGTCAAATTGTAGGAAATAAGGAGTGTGGTACATTACCTTAGGACACCCATCATCAATCCTAGGCAAGAAGGACTGCAGTAAGAAAAGCATGCTTTTGGAGGATGGGTGGGGGACCATCTGATAGAAACTGCAGTGATAGAGATATGCCACCATTGCTAGAGTCATGTGTGAACAGAAGGGAACAGATGAATAAGTATCTTTATCTCTCTCCCCTTCCATCTAGAAATCTGCTGCCTTGTCAACCCACTGGTCACACTAAGTGGATGGAGTTCAGTGGGCAGCAGAGCTCATGTGATGACATCTGTAGGGGCAGCATCCTAGGACAAGAGCAGGTCAGAGGAGGAAAAGTAAACACACATAGAAAGACATGCACTTGGGTTGGAGCTAGGAAGTAACCAGCACGTGCAGCCATTTCTTTTGTCAAGCAACAACAACAACAATGCTTTGAGGTGAATCAAGGGTACAGGAAAGTAGGATCAGGTGCTCGCTTGTACAGAAGGAGCTGTCGTCTAGATGCAAGATGAATGAAAGAGATTATGTCGGAAAGATGCTCTGATACATGGTTTTCAAAGATAGTTTGCAGATTATAGATGCTGTTCACTAGTAAATGTAAAGGCATTCTTTTCTAACCACCTCGAATGACAAGGAAATCTTAGTGTGAAAGACTGAGTCTTCCCGCGGAAAAGGAAAGGAGACAGAAGATGGAAGGTCGCAAAGGAGAGAACTGGCTTAGCGTTAGAGTAGCAGTGGCTGTCATCCACGCCCTGCATTCTCAGTGTGGTGAACTAGATAGATACTAGATTTACTCCTCGTGGACTAGATGTGTACTATGTCACGCGGTCATTGTGAGACTAAGGGAGTTCATATATGGGAAGTGCATTGGGATGGGCCTAGACCTAGCCTGCTGTCAATATATCTAACAATTTAAGAATACATATCTGATGTTTGCATGCCTAATTTATGCCAGGCATATCCTACTTACTATCCATAATTCTTTAAGTAACTTCATTTCATGCGGACACTGGAGGCTCGGTGCTCAGTAATTTGTACAAGGCCTGTAGTTAGCAAGAGGCCGTGCCAGGTCTTGAAGCAGGGCCAGTTGGATGGCCTTGCCAGGCCTTTCCTGGTAAACCTCAGCCCACAGGCTTTGTCCTTTTTTCTCTCACAAGGCAAATACTCTTGAAAAAGCTTTCCCTGAAGTCAAATGATGCGACTGTGGGGTGAGTTTTCTTTGAGATTCTGTCCAGGAAAAGCATTGAAGTTGATGAATATACAAGCTCCTTCTGAAAAGGTATAGAACATTTGAATATAATGTGCCAAGCAGCACAATTTCCAAATGGATGCTCACAGTGAATCCAAGCTTGCTTTTGTATTGTTCTCAGTGAATTATCTGGGTCTTCTCACTGTCACCAGATCATTCAGCGTCTCTCAGTCGGCCTGCTTCATGATGTTAAGCCACATATGGGAAGTCCAGAAAGAACTTCTGAATTTTAAAGATTGTTTTAAAATTAATTAATCAAGAAAATGACAAAAACAAAGAAGAATCTGTGAACTTTCTAAAGAAAATAAACCCAAAGTAAAGAGACAGGGACTAATGGTTTATGTAATAAGCATAATGAGACAGATTTTATTGGTAATAGAAAATGAATGAAATACTTAATAATGGGTGTGGGAAAGGTTCTGTATGGATTATATATGATAGTTTTGGAAAACTGAGAAGGAAGAGTCAAATAAGAAACGTGGTGGACAGACATATATGCAGGACAAACACCCATACACATAAAATAATTCCTGGAAAATTAAGAAAAGAATAATGACCTGCATCCTGCCAGATAGTTCAGCACACATCAGTCAGCATCTAAATCTCTCTTCCTGTGGGTAGCGCCCCCGCTGGAGGGGTCAAAGGGCCCTTCTACAGAGGTCACCTAAGACACAGATATTCACAGTATGATTCAGAGCGGTGGCGAAAGTACAGTTAGGAAGTGGCAATGGAAATAGTCTTACGGTTGGGGGTCGCCACAGCATGAGGAGCTGTATAAAATGGTTGCAGCAGTAGGAAGGCCGAGAACCACTGCTCTATATGATCATTGTGAAGATCATGGCTGGATAAACTCTTCAGTAGCAGCTTAGTGCCCAGATTTGCACACATTAAAATGAGATGCATAGATACTCAATGAGAACACTTGCCGTTGAAGTGTGAGCACCTGAGTTTGAATCCCCAGCACTCAGCATAGCCAGACATGGCTGTTGGTTCTTGTAACCTCAGAACTAGGGCTGGGAGTCGTGGTAAGATTTCCAGTGCTCCAGTGGATGGCCTCCAAACTATGCACACATGAGCAGCACTGAGTTATCAAAAAAAAAAAAAAAAAAGTTAAGAAGGGAAGGAGGTTTAAGGGGAGTCAGGGAGGGGAGTAAGTATGTGTGATGTATATGATCATATCTCATGTGTGAAATTCTCAAAGAATGAAAAGAAAAATTGGGATGAGGTAGGCTCCCCAAAGCTCACTGTCAGCAAGCCTAGTCAAAATGGAGACGTGTAGTTCAGTGAGAGACTCCGTCTCAAGGCAGTTAGTCAGAGAGCAGTAGAGAAAGATACCCGGTGTCCTGCCCTGGCCACCACATGTGCAGGAAAGGGCGTATACATATACACATGCACACAGTTATGCGCGTATGCACCACACACATACAAATCATAAATAGTGACATGCAGGTTGTGTAGAATGTGGAATACAGCATGGTGGACTGATCACATGCTGTGTAAGTTTATGTATCAGGTTTATAAGGGAACACATAGAAATACTCATAGGTTTGAAGGGAAACGAGTGAGGAAAAGCAGTGTTGGATTTAAACAGTGGAATAAGAGATTTCAATTTTTCTAGAGTTCGATTGTGTAGTAATAAGAGCAGCGGGTCTGCATCCCCATCACCCTGGCCGCCCCTGGCTTATGCTCGAAATAACAACACACAAGTTGTATTCATTTAAACACTGCTTGGCCCTTTAGCTCTAGCCCTTACTGGCTAATTCTGATATCCCAATCAACCCATCTCTAATAATCTGTGAGCACTGGTCTTAGTAAGCACCGGTCTTACCGGGAAGATTCTAGCCTATGTCCATCCTGGGTCGGAGCTTCATCGCGTGTATCTTCCCAGGAGAGGGGAGCATGGCGTCTCTCTGAGGTGTCTGCTCCTGAGAGGAGAGTTGTGGAGTCTGAGCTCACTTCCTCTTCCTCCTAGCATTCTGTTCTGTTTACTCCTCCCACCTATCTTCTAACCAATGAGGGCCAAGCAGTTTCTTTTTAGTTAACCAATGACCTTCCTCCATCACGATTGTTAGAGTGCTTCAACAGTAAGGTTTTAATTTTCTGTAGTACACTGTAACGTGAACAACAAGCATGAAAGTAACAGAATTGGCTACCTAACAGTTTTTATTTAAGTGAAATTAACATATTTTTGGGTGCATAGAAGTGAGCCAAGTGTTAATCAAGATATATGGCTTCGTGTTGCTTACTACACTAAACTTAAGCCGAGAGCCATTTGTATGAGTAAACACAAATATTTCCATTGCTCATAATCCCCTCAATCATTCCCCTCGCAATTCATACAATGATGGAAATTCTCATATATTCTGGAATTTATGCCTCTGGCATATTATATGCTATTTTTATATTTTGTCTGCTTTTGGAGTACTTGAAATAATGGTTTTGTTTTAGTCTTTTGCATTAGAAAGAGTTGTCTCAGTGTGCACTGCAAACTTACTTTTAGTTCAAATCTAACTACTGTTAATGACATATGATTCCAAACTTCTAATGTTTTCTCTTTTCTTTTCCTTTTAGGTAAGTAACTGATCAGGGACATGAAGAACTGACATTTCAAATGACAACCATGTTGCAAAAGGTACTTTTGGTATTTTAATGTTATTTTAAAAGAATCTGATCAAAAGAACATGAGGGCTAAAATATAACTCACTACTCCTTTGTTTGAAAATCTTGTGAATCAGATATAAAGATATATCATTAATCATTTTAAATTATGAAGAAAGTACGATGATCCCTTTTTCTGTGTTGGAGCAGTTATTATCAATTATAATGTTATGTGGGGATGGAAAGGGAAACCGTCTTTTCCTCAAGCCTCATTTCTGGGAAATGCAGGAGGAAGCTGTCTGACTGTAATAGGTAGAACAGGTCACACTGGGATTTATTCCGTACTCAGCTCTCAGTTCTGTTCTTAGGGTTTATTTTCTGGGGCCAAACTGTCTTCAGAATTACAGCTTTCATTGCTTTAAGGGGTATTTGATTTTTGTATAATTAACTCAGAGCGCATCCATATGGAGAATTCTCCAGGGGAAGAAATATGTGCACAGAAGTTGTTTTTTTGATAAAGAAAATATAAAGAAACAGAGAACATATCACATGGAGGAACTACAGGGTGTGAAATTCCTCACTCTGGGGCATCATGCATGTGGTGTTTGGAATTATGTTATTCTTAAAAGCCATGATCATATCCAGGAGAATTTTTCTCTCTAGAAGTAATCTTCAAAATATTGTAGAAACTATCTCAATCTCATTACAGAGAAAAAAAAATTCTACATTGTAAACTATCAGGCTAGCTGTATGATGTCACAGCATTTGTAGGCGTGGTGTTTTGGTTATTAAAAAGTATGTGTTCTCCCTTCACACAAGGTTAATAACTAAGCACAAATGACTAGATGATGTCGGAGATACAGAGAAGAGGAGAAAAGATCTGTTCCTTTTTTTTTTAAATAAAAATTACCATTTTAAAGAACTTCTAGTTTTGCTGAGAAAGTCTCTTGTAAATGTTTGACCACTGAGGAGGCATTGTCTGAGGCCGTGTTTGAAAGAAAAAAAGGTTTAGGAAATAACTTCATGCTGAAATGTTTATGCTCTTTGAATGATGACATTTAATTAGAATAAATTTCTATACTTTGCATTGTTTTATACACAGTTCTTGAAGAGTTTTATTATTGTTGTTAATGAGAGAACACCGTTCCACTTAGGCTGTTTTCAGGGAGGGTAGACAGCACTCTGTCTTGTTTGATGACTAATAGTGTTTGTAGAAGGATCTAATAATATCATTTCATTTTCTTGAAGTACAGGCAAGCGAGGCCTCCCAGTGTGAGTGGTAGGTTAGAGCTAGAGAGAGTCCGTGGGGCAGTCGAGGGATTTGTGGTGACTTTGGGAATGACCGTTTCATAACTGTACTGGGGGCACTGACTTTGGAAGGCTGGCCCACTGAGTAGGGGAGCTTTATCCCTTCATCCTTTCCACGGGAGACTTCTCTCAGTTCTGGCTTGTGTCCTTGACCTCTGTTTAGGACCTAAACTTTAGATCTATGTCTCTGATTTCCACATTAGAATCTATGTTTAGTGTGAAGTCTAGTCTAGTTATACAGAAGAAAGCAGTAAGAGGAAATTAAAATAATTAAGACGGTTAAGTGTGAAACCAGGTGGTCCAGATATATCATTCATATATTTCATATGTCTTTTTTAAAAGGCCTACTTAACATGTAAGAACTGGAAGAAAATATCAAAGATTAAAATTTTCCTCCATTAGGGAGTAGGGTAGTCTATACTGACATGGTCATTGATACACCTTTTTTTTGTTTGTTTACTCATGATAACCAAAAATTTTCACCTAAAAGTCAATATGCCAGTTTGTATCTTTAAACATAAATCAGATGCAGTCCTTGAGACATGTCCCGAAGTAATGGGACATTGACCTTTCCTTCTACCCATGAATAATCTGTTTGAACTTTAGGTAACTACATCTTGCAAACTGTTCATTTTATGTGATTATTTTCTCCCGAAGCACATACATCGTTGCTAATAATGATAGAATTAGATTTGTTTCTCTTGATTGATTTAAGTATTTCTAACCAACAAATCAAATGGGAGCTCATAGTTTTCTCATTAAATATAATTAGATGTAGCGTCTCTATGACACTGTAATTGTATTTTACATCTAGTTTTTGTGACTAGAGAAAATAATACTCTTATTTCTTATTTTTTCCTGCTGTTTGGGGTTAAAGCCATTCACAATCTTCATTAAAATGTCTTCTTTCTTTGTTGTGGAAAAAAAGATAAATTAAAAATTTGGTAAGCTAAAGATCACCACCTACTCTTACAAACGGAAAAAGAATAGACTTTTCAAAGAAAAGTATTTATTTTATGATAAATTTTTCTTTATTGTACCCGGGACCCCAACCCTTTGTTGTGAAGCTGTGTATAAGAGAGAATCCAGAGAAAGCAGGGACTGGGATGAGAGCTCGGGCGGTAGAGTGTTTGTCATGCATGCACCAAGACTTCAGTTCCGTCACCATCACTGCTGGTGCCACACCATTGACACTAGTAACTTCAGCCCAGAACCGTGTGCTTTGATCCCAGTGCAAGAGGACACTGACAGGTGGAAATTAGAGGGTCACTGGCCAGCAAGTCCAGCTGCATTGATAAGGTCAGAGGGTCACTGGCCAGTCAGTTCAACTGCACTGGTAAATTCCAGAGGGTCAGTGGTTAGCCAGTCCAACTGCACTGCTAAGGTCGGAGGGTCACTTGCCAGCCAGTCCAACTGCATTGGCAAGGTCCAGATTCAGTGAAGATGCTGTCTCAAAAAATAAGGTGGAGAGATGATTGAGAAAGGTGCAGTATCAACCTCTGGCAAGTGGATGACTGTGGATGTGCATGCATGTGTATACACGAACATGTGCACACTCACAGAGGAACATGTACACCCCCCCCACATGAACATCTACACAGACAAAGTGAAAAAGAAAACATAGGGATCTGATGAAAGAAATGAAGTTTTTTGTCAGATTTTTTTTATTGATTTTTATTGAGCTCTACATTTTTCTCTGCCTCTCCCCTCCCCCCTCCAAACCTCCTCCAAGGTCCCCATGCTCCCAATATTCTCAGGAGATCTTGTCTTTTTCTACTTCCCATGTAGATTAGATCTATGTACATCTCTCTTGGGGTCCTCATTGTTGTCTAAGTTCTCTGAGATTGTGGTTTGTAGTAGAGTTTTCACGAGTTTATTTAATGACTTTCTCAAAACAAAAGTCATTCCCCTGGCTCACAATTCATTTACGTAACTCCTGTCTGTTAGGTAGTCTAAGAGGAACTAGTGATGGGCTACTGTGTTGGTCTTATGATTAGACAAGGAACAAGAGCAAGATCTGTGTGACTTGCCAACCAAATTCTTCACTGATTTTGCAAACAAATAACCAAATATGTATGTCCCTTGGGGGCGTATTAGAAGGACTTTCCCACGGACTTATATGAATCACAGAAGTCTCCGAGTCCTGAGTCTGCAGCATACTTAGAACAAAACATAGAAGGAAAGTATGACTTTAGCCAGATCAGAGGAGTGAAACCAGAAATAGGAATTTCATGGAAGAGTTCATGCCCTCCTCAGCAGGCATCTGGCTCTCTTCATTTTGCTTCCATCAGCTGTGGTTGCTCAATGGTGCAAAGAAAATGTTATCAAACATTAACAGTTTTCAGAAGTGCTTTTGAGCACCTCAAATAATTGTAAGCGTCGCAAAAATTATAGGAAGTGCCCATCTCAGGGAAGCTTTATTTAGCTCCACAGGGCATCGTGTCCTCCAGTTCCCAAGAGCTACTCTTGAGTGAGACTCAAAAGCAGGGCACACTCATTGCAGATAGGGAATAAGTGTGTGCTTCATGGGTGTGTGGGAGCCAGCAGAAGGAGACAGCGGAATTTTGCAGATGGACGAAAAGGTACTTGAAATAACCCAACGTAACTTTTGGTCAAGGATCCAGTGCATTGGAAATTATTCATTAAAATATGTTGAACTTCCCAGATTTGAATGCACGCATTTCTGTCCAGTATAAGTAGCCAAATACTGAGACTTCAAAAGGAACCAATTATCCTCTGTCTTCCTCACTTTAGAAGGAGAATAATATTTGGAGGGCAATATACTTCTGACAGATCTTAGAGGCAGTGTTTGAAAACTGTTTAAAAACAACCCTCCTGTGTGCCTTCCTTTAAAGAGAGATGGAAATACCTGTTTGTGTTCCAAAAATGATTTATAATAATTAACAGACGCCCAAGCCAAAATCTTTGTGATTTGAAGAGTTTGGTTTATTATTTAGTGTTGGCTTTTTAAAGTATGTGTACCCAGAGGGCAGCTAACTAACACAATACTTTTTACTAATTTTGTTCCCAGAACAAAGCTTCCTGATGAAGTATTTTCCACCAGATCTTTAAACCTTGGATTTGGGAGCATTTTCAAATCTTAGATTTCAGGACCAAAGGTGATCAACCTGATTTTAATCTCAATCTTTTGATGCTCAGCTGAACTTACATTCTTTCTGTGAGCCTCGGGGTCGCACTGCTGACTGTACACTGTGTCACTCAGGGTTTTAGCTTTCTTTTCGCTCACATTTTATTTTTATTTTCTGCTGAGTTAAGCAAAATCTACAGAGGGGAAAAAATCAAACTGGACAAGTTGTAGGTCATCAGTGAGGTGGAAAAGTTGAATGAATACACAAAATTGGATTCGCAGGAGATAAGTGGATAAAAATAATGGGAAAGTACAAGCAAATAAAATATTATTTGTTTTAGTAATATAATAAAAATCATTCTGAAATTTCACACATTTTAAAATTTCACACAGTTTTTTTTTTGGTGTATAAATAAAGGGTATATGCATTAGATATGTGGGAAAGGAAGGAGGAGTGATCTGATTCTTACTTTAAAGGGCACTCATTAGATCATCCACAGGTTAAGATTGATTGATTGGATGGGTCTAATTACTCAGGCTCTGAGATTGATTACATCTGTGCATCTCTAAGTCTGTTAACTTTTCCCAGTGGACACCTGTATAATTGTCTAAAAGTGTGTTGTTGGCTAAGCTCTGTATACATGTGAGGCCAGGTGGGAGCGAGTGATTTATGAATAAGGTTTGAAATCCAGATGCAAATATTTAGCATCTTCTCAATAAGTCAGAGTGAGCAATACAGTAAGTCTTTGCAGCTAAAGAATTTCACAGAATGCCTGGCTCTGAGAGGATGTACATCAGCATCCACCCGGAGGGATGTTGGGTTTACCATAAATCCTTGTCATGTGACTCTTGCATATAAAGTCAGCATTTGCCTTGTGTTTTATGAGGCAGGGTCTCACTATATAGCTCAGACTTGGGTTTATGATCCTCTTCCCTTAGCCTCTTCAGTGCTGGGATTCAGGGGGTGCTACCTGGTTTAGTTCCATGTGCACCACCAAACTGGCTCAGTACCATTTGTACCACTAAGCTGGCTCAGTACCTTGTGTGCCACCATGCTGGCTCAGTACCGTGTGTACCACCATGTTAGCTCAGTACCATGTGTTCCACCATGCTGGCTCAGTACCGTGTGTACCACCATGTTAGCTCAGTACCATGTGTTCCACCATGCTGGCTCAGTACCGTGTGTACCACCATGTTAGCTCAGTACCATGTGTACCACCATGATAACTTAACATAACTTTTTATTGTGATAAAACATGTACTATGATTAGTATGTCTAAAACAAAGTATCACACTGTCATTTTCCCATTCTGCTGCCAATGGCACCAGAGAGAAGCTTACTTGCCTTACTCTAGGTATTTCTGCCAGCTCATTCAGGTTAAAGAACAGGAAAGATGGTACGAGAGCCAAATAGTTGGAACACTAAAATAGAAAAATAGCTTAAGCTTCTGAAGAGAGAGAACTAAACATATTTCTGTTTAATTGGTTATTGTGCAAAAAACAGAAAATGCTTTTAGTTCAAAATATTTTTCTCTTTTTTGACGAATATTCTGAAATGATATGTTAAACAAAAAGCAAAGGTCAGGTGGTGGCACACGCCTTTAATCCCAGCACTTGGGAGGCAGAGACAGGTGGATCTCTTTGAGTTCAAGGCCTGTTTGTCTACGGAGTGAGTTCCAGGACAGGCTACAAAGCTAAAGAGAAACCCTGTCTCTGAAAACAAACAAACAAATAAAAAGACAGATAAACAAAGAAAAAAAAAACACCCAAGGAGAAATCTGCTATGGGGGCCCTTTCATACTTAGTTCCTTTTGATGAACAGACGAGCCAAACCTTGAATGTGCTGAAAACAGTTTTGCTTGGGATTCTTTCATTTCCATAAAGACGTATGAGGCAGAATTCTGCTGGTATAACACTCCCACGAAGAGAGAAGTCTGTCGGTAAGCATGTAGGGATACGAGACATTAATATCATTTTACACACCAATTCCAGTTCCCTTTACTTCCCCCACTTTTTACCTCCCCCTTCTCATCCTCCATCCACTCCTCAGAGGGGGTAAGGCCTTCCTTGGGGAGTTAAAGTCTGGCTTACCAATTTGAGGCAGGGTCAAGCCCCTCCCTCAGTATCAAGGCTGAGCAAAGTATCCTACCATAGGGAATGGGCTCCAAAAAGCTGGTTCATGCACCTGGGATAGGTCCTGGTGCCACCACCAGCCCTCCCCCTCCCCTCAGCAAATCAAGCCACATAACTATCACCCACATCCAGAAGGTTTAGTTTGGTCCCATGCATATTCCCCAGCTGGCAGCTCCCACTAGTTCAGGTTAGCTGTCTCTGTGGTTTTCCCCATCATGCTCTTGACCCCTCCCCCTTAGTCAAATGATCTCTCCTCCTCCCTCTCTTTAGCTGAACTCCAGGAGCTCAGCCCAGTGCTTGGCTGTGGGTCTTTAATAGCATCAAACATCCTTTATTTTCATCTGTAGAAATATAATTTGAACATTCCCATATTCCTTATGAGTAATGTGTAGATTAACACAAAGGAGACATTCCTTTGTTTATTTTCCTCTTGCCATGGGGAGATCTTACCCAGCGCATTGCTGTGGTCATTCTGTAGGTCTTCTTTAGCTCTTAGTACACACACACACACACACATTTGAGAATCAAGGATGTGCTCTTCTGCTCCATCTCCCATTTTCTGTTTAATATTGAGCTTAATTTCAAGTATTAACTAGTCAAAATTTATATTGAAAAGCAGGAATTTCTAAGAACCATAACTATTTACACACATGCTATCATCAGAATGTTTTATTGGTTATTAATCCAAGGGAATTCTATATGTAATCTTATGGAACATTTATCTGCAATAGATTTCTTTATTATTTTAGTTTTATAATTTGTTATTATGAGGAAATCATTTTGAGGTTTATGACATGCCATCTATCCAAGTTATCTTTTTTTATTTCCAGTTGTTTTGAAATAAGGACTTGTTTGGTCTAGACTGGCCTTGAAATCACTATGTAGCAGAGGCTGGCTGGCCTTGACATCCAATTCTCCTCACTCAAGTGCTGGGATCACAAAGCATGCTTCATTTCATCTTAGCACTTGTATATTTTGAAAAGATTATAAAAGGCAATTCATTCTTACTTCCTCTATTTGGGCTTATGCTTAAATGTTTGTTGCCATGGCAGCTAAGAAAAATATATTAGGTTTTCATGGCTAAGTGTCAAATAGCATGATCTTCTACACATAGCGCTTCAGTTTATAGCAATTCAGCACAGCATCTTTGCCCTTGGGTGTGTCAGCCTGAGAGAACTGTCTAGAAACCATGAGGTGGCTGCTAGCTTCAGCTCCAGTACTGGCTAGCACTGTGGCCTTGGACAATGACAGGCAGCCTAAACTCAGTTACTTGAATTGATAAATACAAAAGCAAAATGGGTGGATGACTTCAAAGGTTCTAAAGTTCTTTTTAATTAAATACTGCAGGGAATAAAATCGAAGGATTGCTCTGACTGATCTTGGTCCTGTACCCAGCCCTAGGACCTCTGTTCCTCTTAAATGGAAGCTTCAAGGAGAAGCTAGTTATTTATTGGGGAGGATTTTGGAAAGGGAATGATATTTGAGTAGGTCTATATTCTAACACTCTGTGCCAGCACCTGCAACATTCGCTCATGATTGGTTAGATATCTTTTTATATAGCCTGATATCTATCCCTGATGCTTGTCTGTGTGAGGGTTATTATTGCTGTGATGAGATACCATGACCAAAGCCACTTGGGAGGAAAGGGTTTATTTGGCTTACACTTCCACATCACTGTTCATCGTCTTTGGAGGAAGTCAAGACAGGACTCAAACAAGGCAGATATCTGGAGGCAGGAGATGATGCAGAGGCCATGGAGGAGTGCTGCTTTCCTGGCTTGGTCCCTATGGCTTGCTCAATCTGCTTTGTTATAGAACTCAGAACCACCAGCTCAGGGATGGCTCCACCCACAATGGGCTGGGCCCTCCCCCATCCATTGCTAATTAAGAAAATGCCATACAGGTTTGCCTACAGCCCAGTATTATGGAGGCGGTTTCTCAAATGGTCTTCTCTCCTCTCAGATGATTCTAGCCTGTATCGAAGTGACATAAAATTAAGCAGCACAACAACTCAGTGTGGAACTGGGTTGCCTACTACCTGCATGAAGTCTGCTTAACATACTATGAGAAGGATTGAGAAGGGTTATCTGATTTAGCCTAGCTAGGCAGTTTGATGGACAATTTTGAATTTCACTGGTGTGTTTAGCACTCTCGAGTAGAATTTAAAATACATTTCTTTGCTAGTCCCTCTATTTGTGCCTATGCTGAAATGTTTGTTACCATGGCAGCTGAGAAAAATGTATTACCTTTTCATTGCCAAATGTCACATAGCATTGACATTTATTGCCTTTTGTTCAAGTCAAGAATTAACAATAATGGTGTGCAAAATGAATAATTCAGTTTGACTGAGCAGTGTTTGAAGTTGATCCTGGTATGATAGTCAGACATAGGATAAGTTAGTTGTCAGACATAGGATAAGTTAGTTATTCAAAATTATCTATCTATCTATCTATCTATCTATCTATCTATCTATCTATCTATCTATCTATCTATCATCTATCTATCTATCTAGAGGAGGACAGAAGGAAGTACCTCAGTGCAATTTATCTTTCAAAAAATCATGAGGTACTAGGAATGCTGTAAGCATTTGGGACTATTTGGGTGAAGTAATCTTGAAGAACTTTGGAAGAGCTAGCTGGGACAGAATATAATGATTAGCTTAATTAAAATTATAGAGCATGAAATGAGTGTCCTTCCTGGATTACATGAAAGCATCCCGAGTTGGCGACTTTTGATAGAGCCTCCTTGCCAGCCTACTTCTTTCGGAAGCTGATGTGATACATTGCTAAGTTACTCTCTTATCACACCATGAGAAACCAGAACAAAATTATAAATTGTATGTCATGTCTATTGTAGATTTGCTGACAAAAGTCCAGCATATTCCAGATATTGATGGCATCGTAGTCACACTGCTGTCTATTGATTTCATCCTAGCTAGGCTGGCATCATTGATCGTGTCGTGGTCACGCTGCCATCTTTTGCTAAGCTGGAGTCATTCTCTCTAAAATGTCACCTGCCCACAGTGGCAGAATCAGTCACAGTTATGTGTAACTTGTGATTATTTCTTTGGCTCGCTGTGTAGGTGTGTGACTTTGTCCTTGAGATCGTTCAAACCCATTCCCACGTGTTTTCCAGGCCAATAGACTTTCTCATCACAAATAACCAGAGCAAGACAAGGCTGTCTCTAGACCCTCTTCACACTTAATTAAGAAGGTCCCTGCTGAGCCATTACCCTATAAAGTTTATTGGCATTTTCTGATTTTTCTAATGGCTCATTATGTTCATTTTGTTTGAAAAATGTAAAAAGAAGAAACTGACATGCATCTTTTTGGAAGGCATCAGAAAAAAAAATCATCCTATATTCAAATGAGTAGAATCATCTGGGTACTTGATCTGTAAGCACAACTACCCGAGTTTAACCCCAGACCCACAGTGGAAGAGGAGAACTGATTTCTTTCCTGCCAGTGTCCTTTGACTTCACACAAGCGCTTCTCCAGTTACACACGCACACACACAACACACACCCATAGACACATAGCACTGATAATAGCAATTAAAATCATTGAAAGCTCTCTCCTAAGTAATGATTGCAATCATATTTTAAGAATAGTACAAGTACAGGGAAAAGAGTGTTATTCTGTATGTCCTTATTTATATATTTAAAATTTATTTTGTGGCCATGAGGACTGGACATATGCTTCCTAAGTGTTCTTCCTTTTCAACTAGGATTTGAAGTAATCATGAAGCTTGCATTTTCTTCTTGTTCCAGTTCTTGTTTGTTTTTTGCTGTTTGTTTTTTTGAGACAGGTTCTCACGTAACCTAGGCTGGCTTTGAACTTACTACGCTGCTGAGGTTGGCTTTGAACTCCTGGCCTCTCTTAACTGCTCCCACACCTAGCTGAAGTAATAATTGTCTGAGCCAGCCCCTTTTATTTTCCTAAGTTGATGCAATTAGGAAATGTTGTAACAAATAGCACAACATGTTTTTTTTAAAATGTATATGTTATCTTGTTAGCACTTCTGATTAAGGGGGAAAAAGACTTTGCTGGGCATTCCCATTTTTTATCTATAAAATGCACATTTTCTTAAAAGATGCAACTATTTGGCCATAATGATTGTTAGGGGTTGTAGCGGGTTCTCTCTGGAACTGGTATATTTAAGTCTACATTGTTGGTGTCTCAGAAGGCAAGCATACCTGGATATGGCTCTTTAAGAAGGTATTAAATAAATGAGTCATCGGGACGAGTCCTGATCCCACATCA
>NC_022022.1:23113295-23115863 GCF_000317375.1 Microtus ochrogaster | reverse complement strand
TGTAGACCAGGCTGGTCTCAAACTCATAGAGATCCGCCTGCCTCTGCCTCCCAAGTGCTGGGATTAAAGGCGTGCGCCACCACCGCCCGGCCACTGGTGTCTTTGTAAGAAGTAGACTTGAGACTCAGACATGGGAGGACAGGGTCCTGAGCATGAGCATAGAGAAGACTCCATGGTAACCATGGTGACACAGGAAGGAGGGAAGTAAGGCAGAGAGAGGGCTTGGGAGAAGCCAGCTTTATCAGCATCGTGGTCCTCAACTTGGAGCATCCAGAGTGATGAGAAAATAACTGTCTGTTGCTTAAAGCAGCTAGCTTTAGTTTTTCTTTCTTAAAAATTAAATGTGAGGACATTGATAATTTATATTTTCTGGTCAAAATATACTTGGCTCCCTCCTTCAAAGTCCTCTGGTTCCAGGATGTCTCTAATTGGTGCTATAAGCTATTGTGGCCAGTTTAAGAATGACTCATGTCGTATTTACTACTTTGATGCAAGTGATGTCGTATTTACTACTTTGATGCAAGTGTATTCTAACACAGCCTTGCAAAGAACAAGATAAATTGCTTCAGGGTTATGAGAGAGGGAAGAAACGGAAAGAGCCGTGTGGCAGCCACTCCAGAGCAAGCTGGTTTGCTGTGACAAATGCTTGTCCTATTTTGGGGATTCATTTTACTTTTGGGTTTGTGTGCTCAGCACATTAATCTTCCCTTTGCTTCTGTCATGGCCAGTATGGGCACTAGCCAGCTGCTCATGCTAATTGTTTCCTAAAAAAAATCGTCTGTCTCTTGACCTTAAGTTATGGTCTTCAGGAGAAGGCAGAGGCAGTCCTGGATTACAGTGAGAAACTATTTTGCTTTCCGAGTTAGACTCTTCTTGATTAGTCTAGACCTAGAGGTCTATCCTGAGACTCAGACTTCTGTCTTTCTGAGGACCATAGACCTAACATTTCCCCTCTATTAGGCGTGGCTGCTGTGGTGGCTCTTCCCTTTGCTTTCAGGAATGGCAAGCTATTCAAATGTTAGGGGAGACTTTTCTCTACTAAGTTTACAGTAGGTAGAGGTGTGTCAGTGAGGAGGTGGAGGTGGGGTCTCTGACCTGTGGACTTCAGTGTCTTTGAATGACCATCTTGATTTTGATAGACAATGGGCATCATTGCTTCCAGTCTTGTGTGAAAGAGTTGGCGAGAAGGATGTGTTGAAGGAGCGGAGGATTGAGATGGGAATAAGATTCTGTGAGGAAGGAGAGAGCCCTCTTCTACAGGCACCTTCCTGCTTGCCGGAAAAGTTCTGTCTGGGAGTAATCACAAATCGGGGAGCAAGATAATCACTTAGGAAAGCCTCGGAGTGATAACTATATGTGTGTCTGTGTGTGGGGTGTGTGCACACGGGCATGTGCAAAGAATATTTGTGAAGACAGCAGACAAGAGTAACAAATGGGATCCCCCGACATGTACAGTACCTCAAGAGAGAAACCAAAATAGCCAAGCACTGTTACCAGGGTTTGGTCAGCACTCACATAGAAGAGGACATAGCATCTCAAGGCTTCAAAAGTGGAGATTACCAGAAAGCCTGTGCTGTGCAACAGAGCCTCTCATCCTTTAGAAGTGATTTAAAAATCGAGCAAATCTACAGAGTAATTACTGTAGAACACGAACATTCTTTTATTCTAGTTGATGAAACAGTGCCACCTAGTGGATTTCCTTCAGATATCAGCGATCATAAAAATCTGGTGGCATCAAAGTTGAACCTAAAGAAAGCCCCAAGGTGGACTGTCACTCTGGGATGATCCCTGTAGGTGGGGTCTTTCTGTTTGCTGCGGATTCCCTAGGAACTCATTAATTAATGAACTAATTAACTATTAAAATTTATTTCTAGTTCATAGTTTTTACTTCTTCCTGGAGAATAGTCTATGAGAATAGAATATCAGAAAATAGATTACTAGAAATAATAGAAACATATGTGAAAAAATGTTTTAAAAACCTGTACATTTTAGAGACTTTTTGTTTTGTTTTGTTTTGTTTTAAAGACAAGGTTTCTCTGTGTAGCAGACCAGGCTGTCCTCAAACTCACAGAGATCCGCCTGCCTCTGCCTTCTGAGTACTGGGGTTAAAGGTGTGCACCACTATGCCAGGCTCATTTTTGAGTTTTGTACCCAGCTCCTATTGCAAAGTGAGTGATACTTCTTAGAAATTAAAATATTTAGAAAACCCACTGTGGTAGTTTGGGGACTCACTTTCATGACCGTTTTGGACCTATGTGGTGATGGACATCTGCAATTCCAAACTTGGGTACATCATAGCCTTGGGTTGTACATAGCACAGGCTGGCCCTTATCATCACTCTGCCCAGTCTTTGCCCTGCTTGGGTTGCAGCTCCATGTCTGCTCTCAACTTCTTTTTTAAAAAAACAGAAACTTAAACTTTTGTTTTTATATTTAGAGTGTGTGTGCGTGCATGCGTGTGTAGTGCAGTGTATTTGTGTGTAGAAATAGGAGCGGCGGGCTGCGTCCCGGCACCCGGCCGCCCACATGGCTAGCTCTACCCGAAATAATTACACGGACACTGTGTTCA